>NW_020897795.1:129705-420589 GCF_003984885.1 Neopelma chrysocephalum | reverse complement strand
AAAAAAAAAGAAAAAAAGAAAAAAGAAAAAAGAAAAAAAGAAAAAAAAAGAAAAAAAGAAAAAAGAAAAAAGAAAAAAAAGAAAAAAGAAAAAAAGAAAAAAGGGGAAGAAAAGGAAAAAAAAAGAAAAAAGGGGAAAAAAAGAAAGCTTTCAAAAAATGAAGGCACTGGGAAACTTTTGAAATGTCGAAGAGAACAGCACGTTTCAGCTATTTTTGCATTCCTGTAAATCTGACTTAATGTACCATTGTGGGAAGGGGGGGAGAAGTGTGTCATCGTGAACTGGTTTTACAATAGGAGATTTGTTGCTGTAGGGAGGGAGGAGGGAAATCTGCTAGGTATGGTATATCACATAAAGAACTAAACTGACAGTTAAAATTAGAAGTGAAATTCCAACCAATTCCTCTGTGTTAAAACAGTTAGGCAGAAAAGTAAAGCCATAGCACTGTAGAGAGAACAAACATTACAGAAACTAAAAACTCCTCTAATAATAATAATAATAATAATAATAATGGCCCATCTTCGCGAACGAAGATCTGGGGAAAGGTCTTTTTACCTTTCCAGCCTGCGCAATGGATTTTTTTAGGTGAGACACAGCCTGCGCTGAACTGAGCCCACCCTTTAATCCGAAGGTTCATCTGCCGGGGCCAAGCAAGCTTGGACAATGGCAGTGAGGTCCTCAGGACGTAGGTTTGTTTAGAGTGTCCTTCTCATAGATGGATGGCCACACAGGGCTAACGACCTCCATCAGGCCAGGAGACCGGGGACTTGAACCCGTGGTCGCAGCAGTGAAACTCCTCTAATAAGACATCATTAAAAGCCTCCACAGCCAACAATGAGGGTGTGCATGTAGTGTGTGTGAATTTCACAGCTTATTTCTTTTAAAAGCATATTTTCACAAACTTGAAATAATTAAATCAAAAGCCTTATAGACTAGGGATGCTACATACACCAAACTACTTATGTTTTTTTTCACATCAGTTATTTTTCTGCCTGCATTTAAAATTATTCTTATGATTAAAAAAGAGTTAAAGACGGAGTTTTTACAGAAAGGTACCAAAATATATCTGAAAAAGAAAAAATTATAGTCACACACGCGTAACACAAAAGGCTATGCAGCAGAACAAAAAAAAAAAGAAGAAAATACTTTCAAAATGCAAATGCTGAGAATTGGTTTCAGTTCTTACTTGCTATTAAAGAAAATATTTGCAATAGAAGAGTTTGCCTGAAGGAACTGGTACCAGCAGGTGAAGTTATTTTGGATCCACATCACCTCTCCCTCAAACTGCAAAGTCATCACTGTCCCCCACTTATTAGAAGAATATATAATGGAAGTCTTAGAGGACTAGATGGTGACTGCGGAAGCCTGAAAGACCAGGTATTTGGGCATCTACAAGGCTGCTGTCAGTAACATACAGGCTAAGAGCCCACCTTGCAAGAATGGAAAGCAAAGTGCCTGCTCCTCATGAGGGACCCTTCCCTAGTTCAACCATGTGGCTACAAGCCGACTGTGTAAACCTGGCTCAGAAAATCTCAGTGCCCTCAGGCTCCCACCCAAGGCTGACTTTTCCAGGAATAGAGCCAGAAGCTAGTGAATAGATGGGATGATATGGACACCACCTCTCGGCACGTCTGCAGCGTGACCAAAGGTCTGCAACACACCACGGCATTCACGATAGCCCAGCACCAACCTAACCAGCTCTGACACCAACAGCAGCAAAGCACTAATGGCATTAAAAATAGCACAAGCTGTACAACTTGCCTATGATCTTGAGTTTTTACAACTTCCCTGGTACTGGCAAACGAGCTAGTCAGACTGATACTAGCTCAATAATGTGGGCATGTGCTCAGGTCGTGCTTTTGACTACGTTATAAACATTACCACCTACGATGGCTATTTCGGCGTTAACACAGACAAGGTTCATCACTCCACAGATAAAGCACAGCATTTTTATATATTCAACAAGAAAACAAAAAGGAACAGGAATTATCAGGGTAATATCATTCACAAACAGAAAAGCTAATATAGTCTTAAATTTATTTCAGTGTATTTCTACAGCAATATGTCCATCGCCAAATAGAGTAAAAAAACTGTTCTGATTTTGAGGTATTAACAAAGGACTCCATGGCAATCACAAGCGTATAATCTGCAAAATAAAAAACACCCCTTTAAATGCTAGCAATCAGTATTCAACTATCTGAAATCTCCTTTAATATTATATATTCTTCTGCCATAATAACATTCCCATCCTGTGTCTATTAAGTAACGCAAAACCTACGACCCAAGCTGCGTGATAAGGAAAAATATGCTTGCTGGGCATCTGATGAGGTGCTTCAATTACTCCAGGCAAGCTATAACCTGGTAGTTCATTACAGCCACCTTTACAAACTGTCAGCTCACTGAAAGATACTCACATCATCTTTTACAAATAATGAGCTACCCACTGTGATTAATCCATCGTGCAATGCTACCCGATAGCAACTTCAAGCTGACAGCATAATACCACTAATCTGCATTCACACTGGAAAATGTTGACTGACGTCACTAAACTTTTGCAGAACAGAAATAGACTTTTTAATAGACTATTACCTTTAACAAATGTGAATACCTAACCAAAAGTAGTTTCTTTTTCAGTTTCAAAATGCATTTGTAATAATAATAATGTACAAATACCCATTCCCTCAGTTTATTATTTCAGTTTAAAAATGAAAAACTCAAATCACCTTTTTCTACCAAAGTTAGTTATATATAGTTTAGACACTAATTAGTTAAGTTTTTCAAAGTTACATTCTGGTGCAAGACTCCAGTGATCTATCACAACATGTATCTCAGCTAACACACTTTTTTAAAAGAAAATTTTCCTGCTTTGTTCTACACTTTTTGGCAGTTATTTAAAATATGTGGTAATAATCTTTGCTCAGTTCCCAATATATTGCCTGTCTACTTCAAAAATGTTAAAATACCCTGACCACAGCTTTGCTCCCAAAGACATTACAGTGATCCTGGGAATTCTGGTATGTCTGAGCACATGCATTCTTAACATAAAACTGACATACAATATTTCCAAGAGAACAGCTGTATCAGACCCAAGACCCATCATTCTGCCTACAAGTGACACAGGAAGTGTTCAAGGAAGAGAAAAAGCAGGGCAAACACATGTAGTCCTCCTTCAGTTCCCTGCTGTTTTCACATCAGGATTTTTCCTCAGATGCCTTTTCCAGTCACTAACACTCAATGATACTCCTCTTTCCTGAGAGCACCTAGAATTTTTTCCAATACGTTTACTTTTAGCATGTTATTGCAAGCAACTCCAGTATTTCCACTACCCACTCCATGAAAAACCACCTTCTTTTGTCTGTTTGCAATCCAGTTCCCCCAGCTTCATTTAACATCACACTGGAAGAGGCAATAAACCATTAATCTTTATCTCCTTCGAGCTGTTAATGATTTTTCAGATTACTATCAGAGGTCATCACCTCTTACACAGGTTGAAAAGTTTTATCTTCTTCATTCCTTGTCCTGAAAACTCTAATAGACCTTTCTCTGGAACCTTCCCAGCTTCTCTATGTCCTGTGAGATAAGTGGAAATGAACTGCATCGTGGATCTTTACAACTTTGTTCTCTCCTTTCCCAACATCTCCTAACATGCAACTTACTTTTTGGCCCCAACTGATCATCCACCTGCCCTTCTAATGGAAATGTAACTCTCTACAGATCTCATTCTGGGGCAGAGAGGCAGGAATTAGTGCAAAGCCTGTTATTTTGATGGGAAACTATTGTTATTTTTCTTCACATGCAACTTCATGATCTTTATCTGCCACTTTATTGCTAATTATTTAGACTCCCATGGGCATTCCATGATTACTCACACTTGATCCCCCCATCCTGACTATTCAGTGAGTTAGTATCAGACTTTCTCACCTCACTGCCTACCCCCTGTTCACCATTTATGCGGATGTGACAGTACCAGGCTCAAGACATATCCCTGCTGATGCACTCCACTGTAAGTACTGCCCAAGAAGTCACAGTTCGTAGACCTTATATTTTATTCAACTAGTCATTCATGTAATAGGAGAGAGGAAGTCTAGCAATGGAGTGATCAGCATTATTTGTATCAGAAGGTGAGGAAAAACTATATTGAAAGGCAATCAAAGAATGCAAGTGTATCAAGTGAACAAATACAGTTTCTTACAGAACCGTTTTGCCTGTGCTCTTGGAAGTGAAAGATGTTTTGAGGAATCATACAGATCATTGATTTAAATGACGCGCAAACCTCACGTGCAATTATTCAAATACATTTCAAATATGAACATCACAACCGACAACACAAATTACAGCACAATATGGCATTTAAAAAAATATTTCAAGTGCAGAGAAAAACAAGACCAAACTACATTTCACTGGTTGGCCTCCAACAAGTAGGATGTTGTGCAAATTAACATTGCAGAGAACTCTGTTTTATTTAAGACTGAGCTTCATGCAGCACAGAACTCCAAAGAGACAGTCTCAGGATGAAGCTTTTAACCCTTCATAACAAAATACACTTTGTAACCTTTCTTACATTTTCCCCTGAAAGTTTTCCCATAGTGAAAAAATCAGTCCAAAATTCACTACATGCTATCAATCTTTCCCATAACCTTAGAATAAAAGAATTGAAATAGAAACAATGCAAAAATTAAATTATTTGAAGATTTTTAATTATAAACCGTAAGTGCTAATATATCCAATGTATGTATTGTAAAGATAACTCCTGCTTTTCTGATTCCTTGGACTGCTTATAGTGATGTTCACTTTTATTTGACAGCAAGCTATGATTCCCTGCCCCAACCCCCCTGAGCTTTAATCTTCTGCACAGCACTTTCAAAAGATGCAAACAGAGTATTTTTCAAGATGCTTAAGACTTGCATGCTAAGAGATGGGTGTTGTGTGATCAGCTATAGTCCCTAAGAGGATCAGAAGAATTCCTAGCAGACCTGTAAATTGTCATCAGGCCCAACGTCAGCAAATACCAACTTCTAAACAGAGAACCAAATAAGGTAAGTATTTTAATTCTTTGTAAGCTTCTTCGTGTTAACTTCCTCGCTCCTCCTCCAGCATTTGGTTTTCCTCTCATCTCTTTTCTGCAACTAAAGAAATGGTGGCCCTCCAGACCACTCCCAAGCTCAAAGGGGCATAAGAATATATGCCAGAGCAAGGAATGCTCTGCCTTTAACCTGCGTGTCTGTGTTCTTTGTAAGAGCAGCAGAATTAGGCCCTTAAAATACAGCAGATATGTATATGGAATATCATTTTTGAAGAAAAACAACACAAAGCCCCCAGACCACATTGAAAACCGAAGCCATTACAGCCATGGAAAGAAAAATGAGGGCTTTTTTATTTCCAAGAAAAAAATTTTCTTCTCATATTCCCTTGCAACAAATAAGTCCCTCAACATAAAAGACAGAGTGAGCAACTCATGTGGACACCCAGAGAAAAACCACCTAGGTTATAAGCTCTCAATTTAGAAAGCTTTCATCATACTCCTTGAAATGAGAGAGACTTACTAAATCTCATCAATTTTAGTTTTAAAAAGAAAAACGTTTCCCTTCCCTCCTGATTAACAACATTTTATTTCAGACATGGTACTGGCTTTCGGGCCTTCGGGATTACATCTCAGGAACTCTCTCACCAAACAGGACCTAGCAAAGCATTCATAGGACAAACTGCAGAAGTTAGATGCTTGGGAATAAAGAGCCAAACACTGTAAGCAGCAAGAATAATTTAGTCAAAATTATTTAGTCAAAATAAATATCAAAGGAAATGGTGAAATCTCACAAATATTAAACTCACTCCACTTTATTCTGACTAGGCAAATTTTTATATAGATTTTGGAAACACAAGTATCTCAGCACAAAAAGGAAAATACATTTTGCTTTACTAGAACATCATGTATTCCTATTTTAGAATATTTGTAAGAATGGTAACTAAGCGTGAACAAATGTTTAAAATCAAAGCACCTTCATGGAGACAATGACTCCGGACAAAACCAGCCAGATATCAGCAGAAGGACACTTCTCATTAAACAGTTGTTTCATCCCTATGCTCTCAGGCCTTCCTCCAGGGAAACCTCCAGAGCACTTCTCAAATCTGAGCTTTGGAATGGAAGATGCAGTTTTACAAGCAACTAAACTGACATAACAGCAAAAATTCATAACTCTACTAGATACCAAATACATTCAGTGGGCCAGAAAATAAAAGCTATGGGCTCAGTATGATCTCTCCCCTCCACAGCCAACTCCTCACCTACCACCAGCTATAAACTGCCTGTCTCTTACCCTCAGGAGGCAACTGCTTTCTCAGCTCTTCCCTTCACCGAGAACACCCCATCCTCTCTCCTACCGCTTCCCTTCCCAGGAGCTGCCTTTTGTTTCCAAGATGGTAACAGTGATCTGTATTTCAGTGAACTCTGAGCAATGGCCTTCATCTTCTATCCAGCTTTGAATACTGAAGTTTTGATTTCAGACCTTAACAAGGGCATTTGTGATCAAGAACTTGTCACTTCTCAGCTGTGTCACTTCATCCAGTAAACCCCACAGCCTCCAGCTACTGATCTCGACCGTGTTCTTGCATCAGATTCATTCCCACTACCATTGTTCAGAGTAACTGTGCACAAAAAGAAAATAAGAGTAATGAGCCCATAAAAGAAGTTTTAGGAAAGGTATTTTCAACAGTTAGGAAAGAAAGATCAATAGGTAAGTATGTGTGAGCAAGGAGGGTACCTACGTGTTTGAGTGGGGACACCATCCCATGTTTAAATTCAAACTACATTTAGTGACTCGATGTGCGGTTCAAATAAAGTTTTCAAAGGTACCTTTCGAAGAGCAGCACTGGGGTTTCTAACCTATTTAACAGAAAATCTTTTTTAAATAATGATGAGTAAATACATTAAAGCAAACTTTTATCTGTACCTAGACCTATTCCACCTTGTCTCTGTAAATCTCTTCTTTCTACATTTTACAAATATCAAAGTATATTTAACAAGGAAATTACAAAATTCAGTCCCAAACTGCAAGCTCCAGCTATGTAATCTCTATTTGAAGCCACGGGCATGAAGAACAAAAGTGTCCACCTGCAGAAACTATCAGCCTTCCAGATTCTCAAATATTAAAGTATCATATTCTAACTCAAAGCAGAAAGAAAAATGAATAGAGGCATTATAAAAAGTTAGATTATTCAAACGCAATTATCCAGAAACTGACTGTTGATTACAGCATCAACAAGCCTTAAATATTTCTTTATTTACTTCTAAATACTGTTGCAATACATTTTATGTGCCTCAATGTAGTGTAGAGTCTGAGGTCTACAGTACCACATTTTGGCTGTAAACAGCAAGCATAAAAGTGATTGTTAAAATTAGTAGTAAGTGACAAGCTTTAATATGCCTATAAATACATATCCTTCATAAAATCATAATAAATATATTCAAATCACTGCTTCAACACACACGTATTCATAAACATAACAAAAAAATAAATTACAACTTCCATCTTTTAAAGCATTCCACTTAAACATGGAGGCTTTGTTCAAAACAGTTTACCAATGAATAGTTTAATTTAGGCTTTTATAGTCATTGGGAAAGGACAGCTAAATGATTAGTGCTTTCACTTCCAACAGACACTTTCGTTTGTGTGTTATAAATGATTTTATCACAAGGCTGTGAAGCAGTTTCCACATAAAGTTATTTAGTAGTATGCTTATAATGACACAAATAATTTAAGATTCAAGTTGAAGAGAACTTTTGCGTTTCCTAAACTAAAATTACATGAGGAGTTATGGTTTTAAGGGAAAACATCAGGACTCCTACAAAAAAAAAAAATCAAAAACCAAAACACAACTGTAGAAAAAACAAACAAACAAACAAACCCAACCCCACCCACCAAAACCCAAAAACTTCACACAACACCTCAGTGAAAGTAAACTAAATTTAAAAAAATACATATACACAGTAACAAAAAATTTTCCAGAAAATTCAGTAGATCAATTAGTTCAACCCAGGGCTCTCCACACCTTCAGCTAGAAACGAATCAACCTGTTTTCAGGCTAGTACTCTGAAATAAAAGTTCCCTTTCAGAAGTTCAGAGCTTGTATTAAAGGTGATTAATGAAAACTTAGAAAAGCACTTCACAGGAAAGGAAGAAAAAGAAGATACATGTTGATACCCGTGCACAAGAGGCAGATGTTGGACAACTGACTGATTATTTTCACTTCAAACATTAAAAGGAAACTTTAGAATAGTCCATCTGCTATGTAAGTGAAAACAGAGTATAATCTTTTCTCTAGTCTGTTTTCATCAGTCTGTCAACTATTTTTATTTAAGAACATTCAGTAAAAGTGGCCTATAAACAGAGATGGAAAAGCTTTCCCAGGAAGGTATATGGAAGAAACAATACGGAAAGGAGTCACTGAGGTAAAATTTAACACTAGACTCAAGACAAAGAAGTGCTTGCTCTTTGGAAGGAGTCATGGCTGTTTAGGAAACTCACATTAAAAAAAAACAAACAAAAAACCATAAACATACACACCTGTTTGCTTTAAATTCCACCACATAAAATTGAGAAAAAGAAAAGTAAGGCTATTTCACACAGACTTTGTTTCTTATGAAACAAATGTCAGATTTTACCATCACTGAGATAATTGTCTCAATTTGCTTCAGAATTTGTTCCAATAGTCTATACCTATTATACCAAAAATGCTGCACAGTAGGGAAACCAGGCAAGAACAGAAATATTTTGAAATCTTTGTTGTCTTCCAGGGAAAGAGTATTGGTTATCACTCCAGTTATGTCAGTATGTTACAAGAATTCAAACTGTTGATTTCTTAACCAGATTACTTTGACAGAGAAAGAACAACATTTCCATCACAACAGAACTCAGAAAATTAAAATTGAAAATTGCCTAAATAATTAAACAAACTACACAATAATTGTTGCATCTGTGCAAAGGCCCACACAGCACAGTGTGGATCTATGATGGCAAACAAAGGAAAATAAATAGGGAATTCTTTAAAAAAGGGCAAGCTCACCATCATACTTCTCTAAAACACCTCCAAGCTTCTACTAGCCTTGTTAAGGGACTTTTCTGAATAAATGGGCAACTGTGTTTCACCAATTTGTATTGATTCCTTCAGCATTCTGCATTTGCCAATACATTCACCTGTTCTAGATTTTTTTAAAAGTTCCTTAATTTCTTTCCTGGTGCTACCTTGGCTTTTATTTTAAATAACTTTCTACAAAAGCCATTCTTCTAGTTTGCTGTACTCCCACAACAACCACAAAGCAAAAATAAAATCCCCAGTAAAACTGTATTTGAAAACACTTGTAAATACACAGAAAGCATACAACATGGATACATTTAATGCAAGCAAAGGACTATACGGATCACTGCAGAGTTCCTACAAAACTACATATATTCCTTTCATTTTTACCTTGGAAAATTTGAGTTTGGCCACAAAACACAAATCAAATTAATGCAAGAATCCTATCCTAATTTTTAGAAAATGTTTTAAACCTGTGGCACATTGGCTAAGTAACGATGTGCAATCTTGTTTGGAGAGACCAATTCCAGCAGACAGCAGATCACCCTCAAGGAAAACTTTCTGTACAATGTCCTGATACTTTATCTCAGGAGTCTGTGCTTTTGGATAGTCCAAAGGAAGAAGTCAGAGTTTGCTGGCAAAACTACACATAAACAAACATTGATTGCAAAATTTATTACATACTACTGATGTGTATTACATGTATAAATTATATTATACAATATATATAATATATTCTATTACTAAGTTAGACTTATCTCACCCCAAATGTGTACTGTGACTAGCCCCAAATACATTTGTTTCCTGGGAAAAAGAAACAAAGCAACAATTTTAATATTGTACATTTCACCTTTTTTTTTTTTGGTTGTTGGTTCACATTGCACTTGCAGGTATCTTAATAAAATATTCTAAAATCTCACCAGCAATGAACAGAGATTTTACTGCATGTTCCCTGAGCAACCAAATGATGAATTGCCTTTAGGTTGCCCTTCTGCATTTTCCTTCTTCTTCAGTCATAAAAAGACACCTACAAGTTTCTGAAATAACTATGTCAAATACTGAACTACAGATAACAGTAATTAAGTTTCCTCAAAGATTTTTCAGAATAAAAATTAAAATGCATTCATGACTGTTATTAAAAGAAAGGTGCAGCTGAGAGCACTGGATTAAAAATGATGAAGCTGTAAAGTGTTCTGGAAATGTCAATGCTTATTGCAACATAACATTGTAAAAACACCTTACAGAGCCAAGTCTAACCTTCATCTGGGCTTCACATTCTCACTTGAACTTGTAACTACAGGTCTCAAAAAGGGGAGAAAAAAACCTAATTCTAGATGTCATCATTTTAAGCACTGTTCTCAAACAGGAAATAAAAATCTTTCCAGTGTACATTTTAATGGCCTAAGTGCAATTTCAGCCACAGTATCCCCCCAAAAACCCTAACACCACTCAACCCCAAAAAAGCCACACACAACCCCTTTTTTCTTTATAGACATCAAAATACACAAAATCCTGTTTGAAAAATCTGTTTCCATCTATGTATAGCTTTCAACTGTATGCAAACGCAAAGATATATGTCCACAAAACACCACAACTACACATGCAAAGTATCCACCTGCAAATAGATGCATATACAATGCTAACACAGTGTCACACATTCAAACCTTTGTGGTTTTAGGAAGATTTTTTAGGTTTTTGGCCATGTTGCCAAGTCCTTCCAGACAGACTTTCAAGAGCAGTTCAAGTACAAAGTAGAGACACTTAGGGAGCAGCCAAGTGAAATGGTCTCAGTGTAAAATAAATAGAGTGTTTTTTCTCATGCTTCCACTTACTAGTTTCCATTTTTCATCTAGAGCAAAACAGAAAAATGTTTCCCAAAAAAACTTTTACAAACAGTTACCTCATTTAACAGCCTCATCACTGCTCTGGCATTTAGCCACCCTCAAAAAGCCATTTATTGCTTCATATACCATCTCACTGTAACTGCTGTGCTTTAAACATTGAGTGAAGTATTAGATATTCCCCAGGAAAGTGATCAAAATGACAAAACATAAAGGGCAACCAGCAATCCAGGGTATAATAAAATAACAGCACATATAAAGAATTAGTACAATATTTGTACTCAGTTGCATAGAAACCCTGTGAAGCTACTTACAACATTGACTTTGGTACCTAATACATCTATGACATTACTACTAATTTAAATGTCAAGGCAGCTAACAGTGACTTTTCACAGTGTTACAGAAGGTGCATGTTTATGATACTAAGATGCTGTAATCACATCTGACAAGGTGTGAGGAGAACCCACCAGCTGAACGATTCAAAGGTAATACCATGAAACCATTTTGTTCTGTTGTGTCAACCCCAGCTGCGTTTTAGGACTTTATGAGCTTGCAGATAGTCTGGTAAAATAATGTGGTTGACAAAGCAACATTCCTACATGTACATTTTCAATTCTCTTGGTCAAACACCACTTAATCCCCACCAACCAGAACCCGGAGATGAACGCTCTCATATTTGTGTTGTCAGGAGATCAAAGGAATTCAGTGCCCAGCTGTGGTCCTGTATTTCTACTCAGAGTGGGAATGCAAACTATTTTCTTCTCTTTTGGAATTTTAAGAGAAAAAAAAAAAAGGCATATTTTGTACTTTTACTAGAACCCCTACAGATTTCTTGCAAATTCCTGTTTTGGGGAAAGCCTGCAGCTACCAGCTCTCTCTTTATTCCATACATTAGGCCTGGAGCCACGTCACCTAAGTCTTTCCAGGCCATGGGTTCTAGCCCCTCTACCACCTTCATCTTTCCACAGCTGGGGGCAAAAGGGTGGATAAAGCTGTGCAATATTGATTTTGTCAATCAAGTCCTCAACTCAAAAAACTTTCTGGGAAGTATCAAACTTTGACTAAGTGGATTCTTGTCCCTTTCAAATTGCCATGGACTTAAATCCAAACCAAACCAAAATTAGATAACCATATTTGACATTTGGTAAAAATAAAAAAAGGAGATATCTATAATTCCCTTCAGATCCTCTCATCTCTAATAGTCTTCCTCCTGCATGAGTCTTGTTCTTAGTACTTATTGGCAGTAGCAAGCAAAAGAAAAACTTGACAGCCATACGAGTCTTATCTCCTTGCACAAAAGTTTGGCATCGGTCTGGGCAAATGCACAGCAAGACTATCGCAACATACAAGACACATGGACAATGATCTTGATCAGAGACATTCATGAAGAGACCAAGAGGAGGGGAAGGAATGGGCATAAAAGCAGCAAGGAGAAAGCCCAGCAAGTTTTTCAAAATACAGAAGATTATTTAAAAGATCTGGCTCCAAGCGTCATTTCCAGAGACAGTGAAGCACTTCCAGAGGGCTTTTTTTGTTTCATTTTTCCAATATCAATAAACCAAAGACATGAAATCAAATCAGGACTTTAAGCTTTTTTAAGCTTGTAGCTATAATTACTCTGTTCTAAGGACCCAATATAAATGCAGTAATTTCTGAGGAAAAAAAGAATGAAATTAGGCTCATTCCACCTAATCTTTCTCACAATTGCCAGGGACATGCATGATCAGTCTTTGTTAATTCTTTACCACAGAACTTCTCCTCTTCCTTGTGTCAAAAACTTACCTGAAGTCCTCCAGTAAAAGAGAATCAGCTTACCAGAATATCTTATCCATGTCAATGTATTAAAGGTGAGAACTAAGCTACCATTTAACCTCTTTTGCCACAGCTAAAGTGAAACACACTGAGCACTTCCTTAAACACAGCTAGAATTTAATCCAGGCTACTGGCTAGGAATGCTATGCAGCAGTATCATATCAATAAGTTCACACACACAAATAAATTTAAATTTTCAAGGCTGACTCCTTTATGCAGTTTAATCACCAGTGTTGGTATCCCAACTCCAAACCAGAAAAGCACTGGAACCAAGTGTGCATATAAGAACCGTACACCCTGCAAATGCCCCCTCTGCCTCTCTCTTTTTTTAATCAGTGCTTAAACTGGAAGTTTGCTTTTAGGAGAAAAAGCAATGTTTTTATGCCAAAAGTTGAGGTATTCTCTCTTCAACACACCTGTTGAGCTCTTACCCAAGAACACAGACACACTACAAGTAACATAGTAGAAAAGTCTTCTAGAAGAGACAGGAATTTTTCCATTAAGATATTTCTTATATTCATTTTTTAGTTGTGGAAAATATAAATAAACTTTTCAATAACCATAATAGTGTAGAGGAATGTCTTGTTTTTACTGGGCTCCCCAAGATAATAATTTTCCTTGCATTCATACTTTTAAAAATATCTTTTGCTGGTATTTCCTGGCTATGCCATAAAAATTATTATAATCTGTCACATATTATAACATTTTTCATGCCAATTTCAAGCATGAATATGTATTATCTGGAATGAAAGTCTATACTATATTCTTATTTTACCACATTATCGTTTAAGCTATTTTTGATTCTGCTTTTTTTAATGGAATACCTAAAGCAACTTTTTTGGCTTTTTTTTTTTTTTTAATTTTAGCTTTGTTATTGCAATATGGCACCCTGAAAAAGAGTTGCACATAGTTTATCCTCAGACACTAGCATACATCATGTCCTTAGACCTTACAACATTTGAATTCTGTCAGAGACAATGGCAAAGGCCAACCTGAGTTCAGAATGCCAATGATGTTAACAGACTCTTTGCCTGATGAGATACTCCAGCCACGTGTTCTCACACTGACTGATTATCTATCTCACATTTTAACTCAAGGTTGCCATAAAAGCCTAACAAATTCTACAATTAATTAATTCTACAATTCTACAAGCACAAATTGCTAACATCAGGTAATGTTAAAGCAAGGCCATACTAGGTCATGATGATATAGATTCAAGGCTTGGCTGTCTTCCTTAATTTAATTTCCTGTTTTCCTTTTCATTTTCTGAAAGTCATACTATATTATTCAGGGAATATATTGAAATTATACTGCAATTCTCACTAAGTTAGTTTTTCCATCACGTACTCTGTGGTCAACGGATATATGGAAGGACTTACACCTTCACATAAGGGACTGGATGGTAACACAAAGGTCTAAGGATACAGGGGCATATGAAGTACAGTTAAGGGACCAAGAAGTCTCCCAGACATTTGCAGGTCTTATTACGATTTCAGTTTCTGTGAAGAGATGTACATAAAGGCCGTAAGGAAAAGAAATACAAGAGAAGAGGATGAGCCTGTTATATGACAGTTCTCCTCAACACTTCCCACTAGCAGAGTGGTTGTGGCACTCTCCTCTCCCTGGGTTCCTACCAAACACAGCTCACTCGTAGTCCCAGAAAGCAGCAGAAACCCTGGTGGTTCACAAGTTCCCCAGAAACTGCTGCCACTTTAACAACCTAGCTTAGTGTCAATGCCATTTGCATTTGAACCTGACAACATCCAATGCAGCAAGCTGTAAAAACACCCCCAAACCCCACACACTAATTTATACAATATTTAACTTGGGCTCCCTTTATCAACCACAGGTAATGGTTACATAACTAATTGCACCATTCAGCCCTGATGTAAAGTGTTTAATGCAGAATGTAAATCTTTCCATCTTGCCATTTGTGAAGGGAACAAAATTACTTGAAAAGTTAAGCTTAATAACTCAAAGTACAGTAGATGCTGTGAAATGTGACTTCTATAACAAGTTTATCATTGAAACATACACGCACGTTTTACATTTAAAATGAAAACTTATCTTACGCGAGTATAAGAAAGTGAAGGCTGGAGATGGGTGTTTTACCTCTGAGCTGCTTAAGGAGACTTTTGTTCCAAACTGATGAATAATGCAGACAATAGACTCTTTGGATGCAGCCAAAGAACCTTGCATGACAGGCAACCAGAACAAAAATAGCAAGAGTAACTGCAAAAGCCTCAGCAGCTTCACAGTGTGGTGCTAAAGCCTCACAACCACGTAACACCACCAAGGAGAACACCCCGCCTCCACCTCAGAGAGCAGCAGAAGTAACAGCAGAGCCATCCTGCTAAGCAACACCAGCCATGCCTTGCACACCCTGTGTTCAGCAGAAAGCACAGTCTGAAGTAGCAGTGTTTGAACAGTGATGCTGGAGCACAGTCAGATAACAGGGCACGGGTAAGTTCAAGTACAAACTCTCCCACAGGAAATGCACCTTATGGGCATGTCCTAACACAGATGAAAGTGCATATGCTCTAGATTCTCAGCTGAAGTCATTCTATGTGAGAAGGAACAAACTCCTTCCAGCACCTGGCAGTGACTTTGTGGGAGCTACAGTAAGTATAGGGTGTCCCTACAAGCAGCACCATCAGTATAAGTAATGAGGCAGCAAACACTAGCAAAGGGCAGGATCTGTATTAACAGCATGACTTTCCAAGGAAAAAGAACATGGAGCCACACCCTTATGGCAGAGGAGGGCAGAAAAGACAGAGACAAAAGGCTTTAGCACTTTTCTGACTTAGGGTCTTCTTTCAGATAAAGTTCCAGAGCAGCACAGTAGCATTACAGAGCTTGATCTAGCAGGAAGAGTTACTGGTGTCTATTGCAATTACTATCCAGCACGCCAGCACAAAAAGCCCACAGTTTAAATAGCCCATGTATTTTTAGTTCCCCAGGTTTCCAGTACAGACAGAACCTCGCACCATGCCTGAAGACAGGCTGTCATGCACAAGCAACTGCAGGCAGCTGGGCTGGGCTCCTTCCAGCTGCTCTCTCAGCTCTGCACAAATTGCTGATAAACCTTCCTGAGAGCAGTGCCAAGCACTACTTAAACTTCAAGAGGTCATTCATCACCAATTCTTTGGGTGCACCAGAATTTCAGCCTTAAATGAAGCCATTGCTGACCTATATAAACCCCTCGCTTTGACGTAATGGCTGTAAGTTACTTGATACACGGTTATAATTACAACGTCTTCATTTTGCCAGGAAAAAATTGTGTGTTTTACAGAGTAATTGCATTGTGAAATCACCTTTCTTCAGTACATAAACTGAAACAAACTGAGCCTGAACCACAAGACTTAAGCTGTTGAAATTATTATCACTGTCATGGCTTTAACACATAAACCAGTTTCACCAGTTTGCAAAGACCATAAAAAGACAATGTTGTTCTGAAAGACTATTTATTATACGTAACACTACAGTACAAGAAGGTGGTAAGGAAACAGACCAACAATTGTGTATCAACATCTCCTCTAAGTTTTATTTACCAATAAAAAGTTGCTAGGAATAAAACCACGTGAATCAAAGGTGAATGACAGAATTTGCTGCTGTTAAGCAATTATCAAAGACCAACTACGTAAAACTTGTGAAAAGGTACCATTAGGCATTTCTGCTCTGGGTTAAACGACCTGATATGGCTTGCTAAGTATAAAGTTCTGTCATATTGAGATCATGCTGCTTCTGCATCACTGGATACAAAACTCCTGTTAAGCCTTTAGGCTCCCTCCATTCTAAGTATTAGTTTTGACCCAGTTCTGGCCTCATAAAACACAAATCCCCAAACACCCTCTTGCATGGAAAAAAAAAGACTAAGTTCTCACATATAAGATCAACAAATAAGCTCACTCTCATTTTCAGATTAGTGAGAAGTCAGACAAGCTATATTCCAATACCACATGGTGACAGACAATTCTAGGATAAGTCTCTTATTCCCACCACTCCTCCTTTATGTTGGGTAAATGGGCTGCAGCAGGAAGAAAAGGTCAACATCCAACCTGCAGGAGATGTTTCCTTCATGCAGAAACAGTTAAGAACATACCCAGGAGCAACAGCCCTCAAGGACTTGGAGGTTAAATTTGGGCACTTCCCAGATTAGCCCATTACAAAGTCCATCAATTTGGCTGTAGCTAAGAAGTTTCGACTGCATTATTCCTCAGGAAAATTATTGTACAGGGAAATTTATTTTTTTATTTTTATTTTTATTGAAGGTCATGGTTTCTATGAAGATGGATCATATATAATGAAATAAGAAAACTGCTTTGGTCTGTATAGTATGTTATGCTTGGAGAAAAATTATCCTATTAAAACAGGAAAGATGCAAAAAGAGCAATCAACCTACAGCACATCAAATTCTGTGAAGTGTGAACATTTACACACACACACATTTTGCAATAATAAAATACTTCCTACAGATTTGTTTCTATGATTATTGGGTGACTGTTTGAAAATAAGTGACAACAACCCTTGAAGCCATTAAATTTTCTACTAAGTCATTTTGGCTTTTCTTTTAGTACCTAAAGCACCAAAAGCACCAATTACATAACTCTTCCAGAGCCAAAACTCCAGCCTATACCTGTAAGAGTGCCAAAACTCCCAGCTTCAAACCCCAAAAACCACACCCAACTCAAAAAAATCACTACACACAAAACATACACTAATTCAAAAAAAAAACACAGTTCAATTGTGTTTAAGACCACTAAAAGCAAGTCTAGTTACTCTGTGATGCAACCTAATACCTAGTACTTGATATATTTTCACATTGTCATTTTTCAAGGCCAGGGTGGATGGGGCTCTGTGCAACTTGGCCTAGTGGAAAGTGTCCCTGCCCATGGCAGGGGGGTTGGAACCAGATGAGCTTTAAGGACACTTCCAACCCAAACCATTCTATGCTTTTACGATTTTATCTCTTTAAAGCTCTCACTGTTAAACTTTTAAAAGAAACCCTAGCATGACTTGCAGGTTCTTGAACTAGGGATGCCAGAGATTTATTTGGAATGAAGGATTTTGGAGCAGCCTGCAACAAAATCCAATAAATTTAGTCTCATTACCGTCCATAGGTGGGTGTATCACAGCATCTAGTTTTCCTGTCCTCCCAAACAGTCTCCTCTCCCTGTACTGCCAACCTTCCCTGCCACACACTTCTTATGACCATTCTGGTATTTGCTCTGTGAGACTCCCCATCAGCAGCATCAAGTATTAGCCTGAAGACAGCTAACTCAGTCATGTATTTTTCTGCTGGCTTAGTGAACTGAATCAATTCCAGAACCATCAGGAGAACCACAGTGGGCATAGAACCACACTACTGGGACCAAGGGAGAATCCAGGGAGCATGATGACTTAATTTTCCTTTAACAGCAACATCGTGTCCAACTGCTCACTACACTGCATGGCTTCACCCATGGATTTAAACCACTAGTTAAAAAGACATGATGATAAATTAGTATTATTTCAAGCTTAGAGTAAGGTCATGAAAAAATATTATTTATATTCTCTGTTCATATGTTAATAGTTTTCTCACACCTCTTAGAAATGTCTGTTTTTTGAAGTGAAAACACTAGTTCAAAAACATGTTTTTTCAGCAAAGAATAAACAAGAAATTAATTCCTTAGTGAAAAGGATTGCACAGACAGACAGCATACAGGATTCTCAATTTAGGCCACATCAGAACTTTAATTCTTCATTTCCTGGCTTCTTTCCCATTAAAATTTCAATTTGGCATTCCAGTTAAATGTGTCCTTTCAACTTAGATATGATAGGCTTTAAAGCTATGCATTTCAAGTTCAGTAAAGATCAAAATATTCTATTAAAAGACCATCATCAATTAACTGATGCCCTTGAAGTAGGTCAAGCAAACTTTTCTGGGCAAACAACATTAAAAAAAAATAGCACCAAGTAAACAAAACAGAAGTCCAAGAACAGACAAAAACCATTGTCCAACACCTTGTACTCCCCGCTGGAATTATCACCACCTCTATCCCACCACAGCTGCCAGCAGTTTCTGAATACACAATGCAGTCACAGCTGCTTCAGTGACATTGGACCCTGCAAAAAAAATAGTACTTAATCCCGGTGGCTGTGAGATGTTGTTGTAAATCCAAAGAACATCTGCCTCACCGCTAGCTGAACAGATATACAGTTTCACTTTGGTGCAAGGTAATGTGAGCTTGCAATCTGCTTTTGGCTTCACCTGTTTTTCATCAGGAAATAATCACCATATTAACTTTAGGAACTGCCAAAACATTTGCATAAAACAACAATTAACTTCAAGAGAACACAATGCCAGTGCTAAACTTGATGATCACGTGGTTCCATTATGTTGCAGTGCTAAGACTTTGATTGAGAGATGAAAAAAAAGAAAGACAGGTATGATTAAGATAAAAGATCACAGGGCATTCTTAGTAGTAGAACTAAATCCCAGGTAGTACATTAAAATGCCACCTACAGTGGTGAAGCACCTAAATTTTTATAATAATTTAAGATAATTTTCCACGCAATATTTGGAATGACAGCTCTCCAGATCCTCCATGACAAACTGCACTTGGCTTCTGTTTAGAAATTCCTCACAATATAGAATCAAAGTTCTGTAATTCCTATAGAATGAGCCATAATACATTTTATTTCGCTTAATCTTTAGATGTTAGAATAAAACCAGCACCTTCAAATGGAAAAAAAAAATCCACAACACTTTGAATGGTGTAATCAACAGAAAGCATTCAAATCCAAGCTCAGTCCTGAAAGTAACTATAACCTCATTTCAGTTTCCAGATTGCCCTCTGGAACTGTGCCCATGCTACTGATGATGTCCAAAAATGAAGAAGCGGCTTAAAATAGTAGAAGTGCAGCAAACAGAAACCAGAGTCCTTACTCAAACCGGTATAGAAAGAATTCAGGTTATCCTATTATTTCATAAGGACAGCTATCGAAATTATGAACAACCTTTACTAGAGTCTAAGAAGGTGTCAAGTAAATGCCCTGAGTGAACTACTTAAGCAACAAGGCTCTGCTTCAGACAACCAGTTTGAGACGCCGGCTAATTTTCGCAATACCTGGAGGTTTTCTTCTTAAATACTTGACAACTTCTGCTCTTGACACAGCAATCACTACAGGCAATATAATCAGCACAGCTCAGTTGGGTTAAGTGCCTAGTGCCAGCAGTGTTTCAGAACAACTGCAGAAAAGATGTTTCAGACCTCATTCAAACAACTTATCACTGGATGTGAAATCACAGCCACATGTTCAACTGTGAGGACAGCAGAACCCAGCTCTGTCTCAAAGAGCAAGAGGTCTACAAATACTTTTAACCAAGTCCCTTTTCATGTGTTATGTCCCACCTAACAAGCACACTGCTGTAATGCTATGAAGACGTGATACCAACCAGTGCAGGCTCATCAAGCACCTTGTGTCTTAAAGGAATCAACTTCCATAAAGCCATCAAATCAGAGACTATTAGGCTTCAGTCATAAAGACTTGCTGTACTACCAGTCTTCCTTCCAATTAGCTCACAGATGTCACAGATCTGCATTCCTTTAGTATCCCTAAAATCTTTAATTTTTCCATTTAGACTAACACCTGTCTCCTCCTCAGGAAGCTTTATCTACAATATTAAATACTTTCACTGTTATCTAAGGATGAGAGGAGTGAAAAGAAGTCCTTCTGCTTGCTCAAAATCTTGGAGCTGAATCACTGCCACTGCTATAGAGGGATCCAAGTGATATCCCACAGTAGACCTGAAGAGAAGCCCTCCTAAAGAGATTTAGACCAATAAAAGATTAACATCTACAAGATGTCTTTGAAACACTTAAGAACTTGAAAACCACAGGGGCTAAAACAAGCAGATTCCCATTACTAGTATCTCCATTCTATGAACACTCAACTGACATCAGCTTTTAGAGGTGTCATTCATCTGTTTTAAGCCCACTTGTGTTCCAAGCTGTTGGTCTGGGGTTTTTTTTACTACAGCCTCTAAGACTCTCCTACATTTTTGAAGACAAAAAAGATGACTCAAATACAAACCCCCAAAACTTACGTGGACTTTTATTTAATAAAACTGTAAGCTCCGAGGAAAAAAACAAAACAAAAACAAAACCCAAAAAACCCAAATAAACAAAAATCAAACGAGCCAAAAAAAAAAAACCCAAAGCCAACCCCACGGAGTCTGACAAGTCATTTTCCATTAATTCACTAATTGAGGTTAAACAGTGTATCCATTAATTTCATTTACTAAATTCTGTCAGGTTAGTCTTTAACAAAAAAGTCATAGAAGTAACATTTCCAAGAAATAACAATTCAAAGTAAAACAGGTACAATAATTTTACCTGCATTCTCATCAGCCTTATCAGCCCTACAATACTTTACACTTGAGAAAGGCATACTCTGTACACACACACAAAAATTATCCAACTAGTCTGCAGAAAAATAGATCTGGTTCTTTATTCTTTTAATTATTATTTTGATAGGTCCACAAGAGGGGAAAAAAGTCCACGTATAACTCAGGTTCACAGCAGAAAGCAGAATTTAGAAAAGAGTATCTCTTTACAATTCAAAAACCAAGATTTATTGTAAAAATCCAGCTGATGCTTTCGAAAGAAGAATTCACTTTTTTCAATTTCCTGATATAACTCCTTTTCAGTCCAAAGCAGTGAGGCCTAATATTCCCACCAACTGGGCTGTCCTTTTCACATAAGAGGAGGAAGTCTCTTATGTCTCAACAAACCACTGTAGATTCTATATTGAGGTTTAGCACGAGAAATGGATGAAATTTTTGGTAATACTGCACACTTCAAAAACTGAATGGAGCACACCAATGAAGAGAGCACTCCAAATTACAGAATATTTGAACAACAGCAGCCAATAGTACCCCACAACTAGCACCCAGGAAAGCAAAACTGAATGAACTGCAGGTGTCTCACTAGTTCATAAATTAAGTTCAGCACCAGTGTAAATATTCTCATCCTCCTCAGGCAGGAAACCACACAAAACTAAGGACACTTCTAGTTCTGAATGAGAAGTGTGTGCTGGACGGTTCATCTTAACTTCTGATAAGCAAACAGGAAAAAAGAAGAAAAAACACTGCTGCTTTTCTTTCTTATACTTGATCTCAGTCTTTCAAATGACTGAAAATGATAGCTGTGTGAACTACAACAAAAACTAGCCTATGAGTTTAATAACAAGAGAAAATCCTTTCCCAGTTTCAGCATGACCTCAGCCCACATGAGGCATATGGAATCTGGTGGTAATGCTGCTAACAAACCACCACGGAAAATGGGCCTGAAAACACAAGGAACTATGACCTACTTTTGTATATAAGTATCTAATGTTTCTCAAAGTCCCAGCTTAACAACTCAATAAGATACTTTTGTGCTCAGTACGGTATCAAATGAGAGGCTTCTCTAAAGTATATCCTATAATCCTGAGCAAAATATGTGAAGCCAGCCAATCTGGTTTCTATCTTCCGGGAAGCATAAGGTTTCTCAAATAAATGTGAAATTCTGAAAAAAAAGAATAAACATGGTTGAGTTCTGCATTTCAAATTTAACAGAAGTTAGACCTACAACAAACTGGCTGTGAACACATACATTTAGACACTCAATCCTAAGGTCTGCTCAGCCTAATAGTCTTTCAGGAAGGTTTAGCCTATTCAGTTCAGCATTTTGAGTTACTACACTCCACCTTCCAAGGCAGGATTTCAGGTTTTCCTCTTCAGAGACATTCACTGATGAAATGTAGTCAGGACTCAAACAATTAAAATTTTAACCCTAATAAAAGGCAATTGGTGAGTATATCCATTTATTTAGAATACAAAGAAGTTAGTCTTGTATCTTACAATAATAGATTCAGTTCTCATAATACTACCTTACCTCTAATGTTTGTTTTTTTTTCTTTTGCCACCAGCTTTATCAGGTAAAATGCTGTTTATATTGCTTGGGCATCATGACTTGAAATCCACTATCTCCCATCTGCAAAAACTGGTATGAAAGACTATTCACCTATTGGTGTCAACTACTTCCAGATCCTTTTTCAAATGAAAATTATATGAAAGAACCTAGTAGTACTTTTTATGTTTGGGGATGGTTGCAGAATAACTGTTCAGGTAGTTTTATGTAACATAATACACAGAGTTTTCTGTGATATGCAGACAAATCTTCTCATCTTGCAGGAGAATGTGACAAATAACTGTACACATATTAAAATAATACCAATAGTCTTAAGAAATGGATAATCTCTAGATAGACCTACAACTCAGAGAAGCTGTACTGATCTAGGACAATACTCAACTGCAGCCATAGATTAACATATTAAATATTAAAGACTTAATCCAACAAATAACTAGCAAATCCATTCTAAAAGCATATCAAAATCATGCATTCCTTATGCAAGCAAATATTAATACATCCTGCCAATTAATTCACATTCAACTTGAATAGGAAAACAACTGAAACACACACATATTAAAAGTACCATTGTAGAGCTTTTTCCTGAATCAGAGCATGGATGTACACATGAAGCAGGTGAACTGTGAAACTATCTTGTTCCTTATCTCAAAACCAAACAAAAAAAAACCTACAAGAAAGTAAACCCCAAACCATTGTGATGGTGTTTTGTTATTAAAAATTGTCATTTTCTACACCATCAGCCACAGAAGTTCTGGACACTGTGTATATGAAGTCCCCAAAGAGTCAAACACTGAAAACTTGACCTAATTCTTCCACTAACCTGCTGTGACACTGCAGCTACCAAGCTCCCTACATAATTTTACAAGATGACTGTTAACCATTGCACTCTGCTAAAGTAATTAAGGTTTATCTGCAGTTGTGGACATACTGCAGGGAGATGACACCTTCCCCACTTCTGCAACCAAAAGAAATTTCAGAACTGCATTATCATCATTACTGACTTTGGGGATTTGCCACGATGAAACTCGTTGTTAAGACAAGCACCATCAATCTGAAATTTAGGTTCCAGGAGAGGCACTACTGAGCTCTGCTTCTCAGTGGAACCCTGCCCTGCTGTTGTTCCCCTGGGTGTGAGGCAGGAAGACACAGAGGTCAGAAAAACAGGTAATCCTGTTCTAACCAAGTGGCTACATTAGTGCTACAGCTTTGTAAAGTGTTGCTAAAATTCCCTATTGCACTTGCAGTGCTGGGTCACACGGACGTCACATTTCATCACTTTTACTGTGTCCCACCTCCTCCTCCCTTTCCCCCGTTTTTAACACATGACTCATACATTTCTTTATCATTTCAGACTGAAATCTCACCTTTACAGATCAGCTCACCTTGGGGTACAAAGATGATGACAGCACTTGCAAAGCTTTCAGTTGTGAAAAAACTGACAGACCTCACAGAAATATTTCTTGCACTCAGACCCATAAGAGAGCTAATACAGAACTCAAGTGGGAGCACCATTGCCAACATAAGAGGCTAGAAACTAAAGTTCAGTGGAAATTAAAGAGCTAAGATGCACGAATCAGAAATAAAAAGAAACCCAGCTTGACTACATGTAGGAAAACACACCTGTGGGAATAGAGCCTCGAATATAAATGTACTTGGTAAGAACTATTGCTTAATGATTACGAATAATGGCAAAAATTCAAATATAAGTATTAAACGCACTGCGCTATTATGGAAGCTGAATGATTTGTGTGATAGGTAAGTGGGACATTTATCACTCTTCAGGGCTACAACAACAGTGAAAGTTTCCTTTCACGCCCCTTAAAGCAGTTGTCTGCCCTGGAGAAATCATTTTCAACCATTCATAAAACTTTCAGTTTTATTCCTCTTACTGTTTTCCTACTATTAAACTGGATCTTTTCACTTCATCTCCCTCTTCTCTTAGTCCCAAATATACTGCTCTTTCCTTCAAGGGATACACCCTTTCTCTTAAAAGATCATCAGCCCATCAGAGTTGAGATGGGAATTGCTTTGAAAATCATCACGACACTCAATAAAACAACAATAAAGGAGAATTAAATAGAACATCCATGAATGAACTGTAGATGATTATCCAGTGACTCACAGGAGTATAATCAGACAAAAAAGTCAAATTCAAACAATTAGAAAGAGAAGGTACAATCTTTCTGAAGTATTTGAGTTTTATGACCAGATATACACCTAGGGGGAAAAAAAAAAGTCTTATAATTATAGTCAAGTACTTAACATTGAATTATTATATAAATCACGTAGAAATTATCCAAAAACTACATCTAAAATATCCTTGAGATATTTTTAAACTTATTTTTCCATCCTTTTTCATATAGTCTTTTAAGTTACATTAAGAATACATTCACGACCTTATATGATGGATTTTAAGCTACTCTTTAAAGATCCTCTTTTTATTCTGAAAAATCCCTAAGTGTGAAAGATACTCAAAATGTGTAGTGACATTGGACTATATGAGCCTCCACCTTCTATCATAGTATCATTAAACATTTATTGCCACACCAAGCAAATTTCCTTTCCTTTTCTAAAGACATAATGGAAAAATCAGTCCTAAGCTCTGGATAAGCAGCACCCCCTCTCCCCCCTTTAAAACTGGAAAATAATCAGACTTATTGGAATATACAGCATGGAACTTTAAAAAAAAAAAATAGACAACGAAAGGTAAAGTACTTGTGCCAAAATATGCTTGGCACACACATGAAAGAATCCAAATATTAAGAAGGAGAACCTAAAAGGGAAAGAATGTATTTGACTGGAAGACTCAAGATTTGTAATTCTCTGTCATTTAAAAAAGAAAGTATTTCTGCATTCGAAGTACTACCTTGCAAAGAGGATTGTTCTGTACAATTGACTCTACAGTTTCAAAAAGTTTCAAATTCCTGGTGCCATGACACTGCTGTCACACTACAAGAGCCAGTCTTGCAACAAATATCTCTTAAAAGAGCATAAAACCTTTGAAAACTATAAATGCTAAAGACTGCAGATAAACAAGTCATCTAAAATCTTCCTCACTTTTTTAGGATGGCATCATCTCACCCCTGGCCCCAGGTTTGATTTTACTCAATTGAAATAATACCATTTAAAAGCGTCAAAGTACTTTGAGAAACAATTTTAAAAAAAAAGAAAGTCCAAAATGGTCATTTCAAGTCTTCTTCCCAGATGCCTCTAACTCTGGATAATCTGCATGCCTGCATTGGCTGGACTCCCAGCTCCGCTGCAGTTAACAAAAATAGGAAATCAAACCTTCATTTTTCATCTCTTTCATGAAGACCTCATTTAGAGAGGCAAAAAAAAAAAAGGGAAGTAAAAATAAGAAAATCAGTTTCAACACTTTTGTAATGACTTGTTCCAAAACATGGGTTTAGTTTATATTCTCAAGCAAACGTGGTCTATTTCTCTTGTGCATTAAAAGCTGTATTCCTACAGTTATACTGCCTATAAACCCAATGATGAAGTGATAAACCATGTCTAGCACGCCTAACTTGACACTGACATCGAGCTTTGAAAACCCTTTAAAATAAAAAAGTCCCAAGAGGGTGCATTAAGAAGCACAGAATCTTAAGGCATAGTGAGAAATACGATGGTTTGTTCCAGGTTTTTCAGCTGACGACTTCATACCTTTTGTCACAAGCGACCACGATACAGCAAACAAACATCTATGGGTCAAACAGATCCCTCACAATTCCTCAGTGACTCAGGAATTACATTAAGAACAAATTCAATTTCAAAGTTCAAGTTTTGGATCAAGTTATAACCCACACATTTAGTAGAATCACTGTTACAACACAGACTGCTATTTTGCTGTTAAAATTCTTATAGGATGGAGACGGAAAGAAATTATAATCTTATAATGCCATTAGCTATTCTACACTTCTCAATACATAAAACAATTTTCTTCCTTTTATAACTTCAGTTGTTGTAAAGGCATTAATAGAGTCACTTTCTGCCAACAAAGGCTTCTACTAACTTGCATTATTGAAGTCACTAAGGGCTGAAATAATCCAGTAGTTTTCTTTTTTCAAGGCTATGTAAACCAGCTATCAAAATAAACTACTCCACCTCAGTAAGCTGCCTGTAACACATAATCCCTTATTACAGGGTTACTCTCAGCCCATCCAGCAAGACATCAGCACACTGCTTGCACCTTTGCAATGCTGAGGAAGCCAACCGGAATCTAAGATACCTGATAATGTCGGAACCAAATGAAATTCATCTTGTTGCTTGGTATTTTCTACATTAAGTGTCTGATTTCTGCCCCTCTATGGTTACGAGCAGTCTGTTTAAAGCAGGTCAATGTACCTTCTGATGCCTTTTCCTGGAGAGAGTTGTAATGTCTAGCTTTACCCATGAAGACAAAATCATTATCCAATTAAATTTATACACAAAGCCATAAAAAACAAAACACCTTCATTTTCCTCATGCAGTCAAATAAAATAATACTCATCTCTAACATTAAAACTTTTCCTGTGCTTTCTTAAGCAAAGAAGAGCATTTCTTAAGCATCAAAAATAAGTAAAAAGAGGAAATAAAAGAATTAAGAAAGACAATTGAATTGAGACTTGGCTTAACAAGATTTCTGTCTCTGTATCAGCTAAGTCTATCTAAAAGAAAAATAAGGCGAAAAAAAGGAAATGGTTCTTATACAGATGGTCTCTGTTCTTTAGAAAGCCCTGAATTTTAATTTATGGACACACCCAAGCAGTAATTCCTCTAAAGGTTTGAACAGTGGTTCTGACAAGATTTACATAATTAAGCCTCCCTTTGGCTATGACTTCAATCTAAATAGAACACTTCAGAAATGTGACAATGTGACAGTGCAGTACAAACGGAGACCATAATAAAGGTAACTATTTCCACTGGTTGAGCAGATGAATCTTGGACAACAAACAGGCTTTTAGGTGGGGGGTGAGGGGGTGTTACTCAGAGTTGTTTGGGGGGGGGGGGTGTTTTGGTTTTTTGGGGTTTTGGTTTGTTTGGGTTTTTTTTTTTAAAGACATTTTAACCAACTCACTAACATGAGGTTTCAAGACCAGATTTCCACTATTACACAATTTTTCAGTAGGAGTAGTTCAGTGGAAGTCTTAAATGGACCCAGAACCCTCAAGCCTCAGTAAAAACAGTAGCCATATCTATAAGGCTATCTTACTGACTTGCTTTAATAAAAGTTTCCAGTTCCAAAATCTAAGCTTAAATACTAATAAGACAACTTGAGCAACCCTACCTCGGCATGCAGTTTTCAGTCTCCATAGTGCCCCATTTCCTGCTTCCAGTTCTGAATGGCACAAAAGGGTGCAGTTTTAATTCCCACAGCCAACAACCAAAATACTACAACACAAAGCAGTGAGCAAGTATAAAATACAGATAGTTATTCCTGGCAATACTTTCATCTCCTCTGAGTAAACAGCAGCAATGAAGAGAAGACGTTTTGTAGGCTGTTGTTAAAGAACTTAATTACCCAAACACTTGGAGAACTCCACCCTTTCATCCTTCTTCTGTGTCGTTAAAAGCAGTACCACCAAAACCTTCACAAACCACTAACATTTGATCAGTATGACCAGTTACAGTGGGCCACACATATTACAGATATAAAAGCTGTGGTACCTTGAATAAACCATGGAGGGTAATTGCTAACCTTAGCTGATTCAAAACATCTGTAAATTCCAAGGCTCCACCTTAGCTTTAAAACCTTCCCCAGAACGAAGAAAGTTGACCAAGAAATATCTCTACCCTGCATTTAGTGCAAACTTGCCAATTTAAAAGCAAAAATAAGACACGTGGTTCACCAAGGTGTATGAATATTTGTGGGGTTTGCATACTCTTAACCCAAGAGGTATAATAGCAGACTGAGCCAAGTCTCCAAGTTACAAAGACACAGGGAAACATATCAAAAAATTGAAGCTTACAAGTTTTTACTTGTTTTGGCACAAGTTTACATCACACCTTCCAAAAATATTAGAAAAAAAATCCTACTTTCTAGCAGGCAATATTTTCATTTGAAGTTGGCAATTTATTCCCACTGTTTTGCATAAGAATACCCTACATTCCATCAGTGGACATTCAACTAATACAGCTTTGATCTACTCGTTTTGTCCTTTTGAATGATTTCTCTTTATTGTAAAGGATCTCTCTCATTTCTTCCCAAAGACAACAGTATTTTAGAACCTTTCAACAAGAGCAGTTTAACTTTGCTACTAAACAGCTGGCAGACAAAACAAAATGGAGCAGACAGACTGTCATATGCAGGCAACAACCACTTTAATCACCTCATTACAGGAGTTCTTAATTCACCTAATTGCCAATTCTATGGCCATTTTACCTTAATTACTTATATTATGGTCAACAAAAACACCGCAACCCATCGATGAAGAATCACTAGCAAAATTTAAAACTCCTGTAAGTTAAGCATTTTAATTTTTTAATACCTAAACAAATAAACACTACAAAAATTTTTTTCATTTAAAGATTAACGTTGACACAGTTCAAAGGACATACTACTTCAGCGTGGGAAGTTGCCAACAACGCACAGGAATCTGCAAACAAAACAGGATCTACATCTTCAGAGAAACAATTTCCAAAGCGTGCAATGGTATTATATATACTGCATTTCAAAGGCCACCATTTCACTTGCACTCAACAACATCACTCAGCTTCTGCCTCTCTGGAAGTTGAAGGGAGACAGGCAGAACACAAAGTTAGTGCCAAATGAACAGGTTATTGACCAGTATCGGCTCTTTCGAATCAGCAAGGTCCTTGTGTACCACTTCACAGTGAACCTGAGGTTGCACAGAGAGAGAAAAGACATTTATCTCACGGCCTCTACCACTGCTTCTAATGATTTAATCTCACACTTGATTAGCTCATGGGAAGTCTGACCTTAAGAACTGCCTGTTGACAGAGGGAAGTGGAAGAAGAGCTCATCTAAACCAATGGCCACAATTTCTCCCCAAGCTTCTGCTTCTCATTAGCTCACCATCTCTGAAAAGTCAAAGTAAATTATTGCACTAGTTATGCCTTCACTGATGGCAGGATTCAAGGATTCAAGAACATGTCCGGTACGTCCCATAATTCAAACTTTGCGTATTTATTGTGCAGCACAGTCAAGCTTTTTCTGCCCCACCATGTTCAGTTCTGGAGCTTCCTCAACATCTACACTTCGGCCTACTTGTGAATCCCAACAGGCTGAAGCCTGTTGCTTTCAGCTTCTCCATTTGCTCAAAATGGAGAAGACAGACACACAGAGGAGCTAAAGGCTCTGCCAACAAAACCTGCTCAGTGTTTTTAACACTCTCCTGTCTGAAGGTGTCGGTCTTCAAAGCGAGAGCCTCAGGAGAAGAGAAGGACCTGAAATGGCAGTTTTATGCCTGCTAAAAAAACCTGAAAAACATTCAGCCAGTAATATCCTTATAACCATTCATGATACGAGAAGAAGTACACGCAATTTGGCATTGTTCCATGACTAAATAATGTCAATTTCTTATTTCATTTGGAATATTATACCCCTACTATGTTTAATGAATGACATTTTGCAACAGCAGTGACTGCCTGTCTGTCTTTTAAAGCCTCAGACAGCTAAAATCTTCTTTTTAGTTTTCTATTTTGTAACTTTGATCTGGGGAGTAACACAATCATAACATAAATGTAGCTTTATAGACTACAAAACCACACTTTAATAACAGTCTCAGTCATCTGGTATGTGTTTTCTAAGAACGTTTGGGATTTTTTAAATAGTTTTTTTTAATAACAGGAAAATTGACATCACGGACTTAATGTTTTGCTCTCTTCTGTATAGCAATTTTAACTTTCTTTTCTGTTATTTCATATCGTAATTTTCAAGTATTGCACAAAACTGTATTACAGAAAAGCTGAAATAGCAAGCATCAGTGTCTGGCACCAGGGACAGGCAGTCACATCCACATTCCTACAACCAATCCTTCAGATACATTAGGCAACCATGTCTTTATTTAGCCAACAAAGACTAAGTTTCAGTAAGCAACTTCCATCTACTAACAGACTTTAAAATTACGTGCTACACTGATTTAAAACCAAATAATTTTCTTTAAAATAGTAACTAATAAAACTCCATAGTCTATTAGAACAATTTAATACATTACTGGTATTGAAATCATACTAAAAGCCTCTGAGTAAGATCAGAGGAGTTTTGACGGTTCCTGGTCTCAGTATTTAGCCACACATATAACGTTCGAGACTCAAAACTGTTTCAAGTCTCCAACTCAGATGCATACCAGAAAACTAAAACCCCAATTAAATATAGTTTCTTCCAACCAAGCCTTGCGAGAAGCCTCAGCATCTCAAACTATTTTTCAGGGCTCAACCACAAATCTTCTACCTCTGTTTTTCTTGACGTTAAATAGGTGTTTATGAAGAACGACACTGAGAGCAGCATCTAGTCTGTTCTTTTCAGTCCAAGGTTATCAGTGGGGTATGTTAAGTGACATCTAACCAAAGACAACAGGACAGAATCACCACTCACCGTACTATGATAGATAAATATATCAGAACCATGGAATGTTAAGGGGTTGGAATGGACATTAAAGATCATTTAGTCCCAATCCCCTGTGCCATGGGAAAGGACATCTCCCACTAAACCACATTGCTCAAGGCCTTATCCAACCTGGCTTTGAATGTTGCCAGGGTGGGGGAAACCACAACCTCCTTGGGCAACCTGTTCCAGTGTCTCACCACCCTGACAGTAAAGAATTTCTTCCATATATCCAACCTAAATTTCCCCTCTTTCAATTTGTACCAATTAATCCTTGTCCCATCACTACAGTTCCTGACAAAGAGTCCCTCTCCAGCTACCCTGTAGGCCCCTTCAGATACTGAAGGTTTCTATGAAGTCTCCGCACAACCTTCTCTTCTCCAGGCTGAATTGGCCCAACTCTCTCAGCCTGCCTTCACAGGGGAGGTGCTCCAGTCCTCTTATCAACTTTGTGGCCTCCTCTGGACTTGCTGCAACAATTCCATGTCCTTCTTATGCTGGGGCCCCAGAGCTGGATGCAGTGTTCCAGGTCATGTTGAGTTTTTCATCAACCATCACCTCCAAGTCTTTCTCCACAGGGCTGCTCTCAATCACCTCTCCAGCAAACCTGTAAGTGTGTCTGGGATTGCCACAACCCAGGATCTTGCATTTTGCTTTTTTAATATAAATATATAAGAATTTTTAAAGCTAAGGAAACAATCAAAGCTTCCTTTCTTCTAGAGTTACTCTTTTGAACTCTCCACTGACACAGACAGAAACAAACACAGTATTTTATACACAAGGGAATCTTTTCTTTAAAATGGAAGCACGCAGGTAAACTAACTGAGAAATTCATCACTTCTCAAAGAAAAACATGTGCAATTCACAATTCTTCATGAGAAAGCTGAGAACATTTCTCTGACCCAGGCAAAAAAAATTAAACAGACTTAGAATCACGGAATCATTTAGGTTGGAGAAGACCTTTAAGATCATTAAGTCCAACCATTCCCCCAGCACTGCCAAGCCCACCATTAAACCAAGCCCCCAAGTGCCACATCTACACATCTTTTAAATACCTCCAGGATGGTGACTCAACCACTTCCCTGGGCAGCCTGTTTCAGTGCTGGTCAACCCTTTGAGTGAATAAATTTGTCCTGATACCCAATCTAAAATAGCCCTGGTGCAACTTGTCTCCTCTTGTCCTATCACTTGGTAACAGGAAGAAGAGACTGACACCCCTGTTTCAGGTGGTTGTAGAGACCTTACTTACTGTAATGGTTCCCTGTTTTCAAGGGCTCCCAAGGACAAGATGGAACACACTATTTTGGGACTTCACACAGCAAAAAAGTACTTTCATAGTCACAGAAGTTATAAAAAATGAACCAAAGCTCATTTATTTCACTTGGATTCCCCTTAAGGCTCAGTGCTGCTGAATGCAATAAAACTACCTTTTAAATTTCCTTTCCATACAGAGGAGAAAAATTAAAAAATCCACTAGCCTGAAGCAGGTTTTCTTCTAGCCATGCCCACCATTCCCTTTTCTAAAGACAGACTTTGCTTATGAGGTACCAACTCTTATAGTGCTGAAAGAGGAATATTAGCCTTTTCTTCCAATTTTTGCTTTTGTAGACGTAACCCTGAATTTTGAATTAATTACTTTGATCAAATAAATTTATTAAGGTTTGTCTCCATTTGCTAGTTCCAAGACCAATCTTATGTTAAATGATAGGAGTTAATAAAACAAATATCATATGAATTTTGATTGATACTACAAGAAAACATTATAAATACACTAAAAACAGCCTGGAGAGCTTGCACTTCTAGTACAATAGTTTGTGAAACAAAGGAGAAAACCCTATATTCTTCTCTGGCCTGAACTTGGAGCTAAGTGCAGCTCACACCACAGTTGGACAAGTAAGTGTGAAATGCAGCATTTTTTGTACTAAAATATGGTTTCCATTCTACTCAGATTACTGACTCTTGAGGCTTAATTAGAGGAATAGAAGAAAGGGATATTTAGGTGTTTTGGAGGACTTAAAAACATCAAGTATAAAATAGACAGTAAAAGTATTCATAATTATTGCATATATTGGTGACTTGGTTAGAACTTATCACAGAAGTTAGGCCTAGTGCCCATTTTCATTACTTTTAGAATTATTAGCCTTATTTATCTGCAGAAGGAAGACAAGGGGCACAGCTCAGCTGAATGCCACAGAGGGAGGGGCAGGGGGAAGGAAGGACTGCTATTACATTTCAGCAGAAGTCTTTTCACTGTACCAGGTTTTGCTGAATTGTTATTAAAACTGAAAGAAATAGCCCTGGGATCAGCAATTCATTTCTATGTGCCAGTGTATTATTTGATTTGTATATGTAGATTTCCCAACTATTGTCAAGGCCATTAGAAATCATCTTTCTTCACTACAGTGTAGGTCTACTAGCATAGCAATATTCTTCTGAACTCAGACAACTAAATCATGTGGAGACCTGATTCCTAACACTAGCTATATTATTTCTATTATCTTCTTACAAAGAAAAAAATATCTTTTTGTATCCTAGCTAAATCTGTAACTACCATTATGCTCTCAGTTTCTTTTTTAAATTTATCCATCCGTTGTTCACCTGCAAAGCCCACACATAATTAGTGAACACCCTTTTAAAGTATACTGAAGCAAATGAGTCTGCTTGCACATTGAGAGCATGACCATTAGAAATCAAAGTAGACCATCGTTCTTGTAATATTCTGCTGTTATCTGAAAATTTAGAGAATAATTCCCCCAAGAACAGATTAGGATACCAAATCTGTGTCTGGTAAACTGCTACCATTTCCATCTGGTCATTTTTAGAATCTCATTTTCATTCTAGAAGAGATTGACTCCAGGAGAAAAAAGAAGAAAAAAAAAAAAAACAAAAAACTCTGAAAGTAAAATTTAGCAGGCTTCAAAACCAACATTTTTTGGCTAATGTTTTATTCCAATGAACAGTACAGAAGACATACGTGTATTTGCAGAGTCCTTAGCCATGTCTCCTCAATCCTTCTCACAGCCCTCAAAAGCCCTCAAAAGGATGATTCTTCTCTTAGCACATATTCTTCTCTTCTGTTCACCTGTTCTACCTCTGGTATTCAACATGACCCAAAGTATTTAGATATTTTGTAAAGACAAATACTTCACAGTTTACATGGGAAGGTGTTCATGTTAAACTTATTATTCATGTTAAACTTAGTAGATTAAATAAGAGAATTTCAATGAACTGCCAGTACTAATGAGAAAGAGGCAGGATAACTATTAGGGTTAAAGAAATTAACTTTGCCACTATATCATGAAGATGGTCTAAGTAATAGGGCAATCTGAAAATGCTTTAAGAAAGTTTCTTACAATGGGGAAAAAAACCCCACCACTACTCTGCCCTCAGTCAATTACAAATAATAGATCTTTTAGAAAATTGACTCGAAGCAGCACTTGCCATCAGCATTTGAGAAGCCTCAGCAGAACATAGAATCCCCTATTCCACAGTGCCCTGAGAACTACAATGACTGTACTTTAACTGCACAGCACCTTGAGGGAAACACAAACAAAAACTTTGCAAAAACTACTGAAGCATAAAAGCGCTCACAGCTTGTAGCACATGTTAACATCCTTTAAGCCATTTATGAACTTAGAGTAAAGAAAAAAAAAAGAGTCAATTGCTTTTTAGAACATGTTTGGAAAAATAGTAAAGACTGGCAGGCATAGGAGGAGCTGTGTGCTGGGCTAGTGCACTTTTCAGCCATCCCCTCAAGGTTACACATTGGATCCCAGTTCTGTCACTCAGAGAAAAAGCAGCAAACGGGAAACTCTGTGGCATTCCCTCACCTAAAGAGAGGAGTAGAAACTATTTAGAGCTATGCTATGTGCACCATATATTGTTTTCCTGTAGCAATAATTTTGGCAGGTTGAACATGCAGTTTGTGATGGCTTCTCAAGTGTTTATGAGTGCCTCCCTCACGTCATGTCCTCAAGAGTATACAAACGTCTGCGCTTGCACACACATAAATTCAAATATCTGACTTGAAAAAGCAACACACTGAGATGCCACACTTGTTTTTTGCAGGCAACCATTTAGCAAAAGGGATAGCAGTCTGCTGCATGCTTACAAAACCTCGTGGACTACCTGACCTAGGGCAAATAATCTCAAATCACTTAGAGCAAAGACAATCATTCTCTCTCTAACGCAATCAGCATCCCGCTTAAAGCATAAATTTACAGGGGCACTTGCCAGCAGAACAAACCTCAGCCACAGTTGTATATATACAAATCACTGTTTCAATTTAAAACAAAGATCTCTCAAAACAAAACAACCGAGTTCCAAGAAGAATTTCCAAATCACTTTTTTCAGATTTTTAGGATGTTTAAAACCATTTTTTTCCACTTCTAAAATCCAGTTACCATGAAGATTAAACTTATATTCATTTGTTTATATTAAGAAGTATGAGATAAAGGCATAAGACAATACCTAGAGATTTCCCATGTTTTCAATCTCTACATCCTCCTTCTTTGCAGACAGAGTATTGCTCCATGCAGTGGAGCAGGTTGCTACAGTCTAAAGACAGGGTAGATCTAGGGCAACTCTTTGGGGCTATAAATCAGAAGGTACAACACAGCAAAACAGAGACTGGGAGAAATTCTAAGGTTAATTTGACTTGCTCATTATATGAAAGATACTACAAATGATAATATAAAAGCTATTTTCACTCCCACCTCTGTCCTGCACAAAACACTTGGTATACCAAATCTTGAGACTATTAGCTTGAAAGGTGCCCAAAGAAAACAAATTACCTCATCCATCCCCATCAGCACCAGATGAATTCATTTTTTTTTCTTCTGTCATGTATAACTGCCCAAATTAGAAATGTTGAAATGACAAATTTAAAAGACGAGAGCCAGGGAAGTTATGAACAGAACAGGAACTGAGTGAAAGAGAAAGCTGATGTGAAGACATATATATATATAAAATGTATATATATGTATATACACACACACATATATATATATATGAAGATATTACACATGACAGATACAATATCAATGGCCTTTCCCTATTATGCCAAAACCTCATGTGGCATTACCAGGTGCAGATCTGCTGGCTGAAGTCAAACTGTACTAATTTAAAACTAAATAAATTCAGTTGCCTTTTTGTCCCCTGACACTTCTTGAGCATTTAAACCATTTGGGTGATGATAATTAAAACAACAATCATAGAATATCCTGAGTTGCAAGAGACCCACAAGGATCGAAGTCCTGCACAGACCATCCCCAAGAGTCACACCATGCGCCTGAGAGCATCGTCCAAACACTTTCTGAACTCTGTCAGGCTTGGAGCTGTGACCACTTCCCTGGGGAGACTGTTCCAGTGCCCAAACACCCTCTGGGGGAAGAACCTTTTTCTAATATCCAGTCTAAACCTCCCCTGACACAACTTCAGGCCATTCCCTCAGGTTCTTCACTGGTCACCATAGAGAAGAGATCAGTGCCTGCTCTTCCTCTTCTCCTCACCAGGAAGTTGTAATTGCAGTGAGGTCTCCCCTCAGTCTCCTCTTCTCCAGGATGAACAGACCAAGTGCCCTCAGCCGCTCCTCACACGGCTCCCCCTCAAGGCCCTTCACCATCCTTGTGGCCCTTCTTTGGACACTGTCTATAAGCTTAATATCTTTCTTATATTGTGGTGCCCAAAACTGCCACAATATTCAAGGTGAGGTGGTCCCAGCGCAGAGTAGAGCGGGACAATCCCCTTCCTGGACTAGCTGGCGATGCTTTGCCTGATGCCCCCCAGGACAGGGTCAGCCCTCCTGGCTGCCAGGGCACTGCTGACTCATATTCACCTTGCCATCAACCAGGAACCCCAGGTCCCTTTTCCATGGCACTGCTCTCCAGCCTGTCATTCCCCAGTCTGTCCATATATGCAGGGCTCCCCATCCCAGGTGCAGAATCCAGCATGTGTCTTTGCTAAACTTCATACAGAGGATAAGCAAGATAGAGGCATCATTCTGTTACTGCTAAGTCTGCAAAATAATAAAACTAAAACCAAAACTAGCAAAGCTCAAGATACTAGAATATTTTTAGAATCCATAGCAAAATAAATAAATCCACCTGTTAAAACTACTATAACTAGTTCAAGTGTCACCTGACTGAGCATGCAATTTTTACCTGGTACTGCTGCTGATCTTCAATAAAAACTCCATCCCTCAATATCAATATACTTGCTGTTCAATACACCAACTGTAAAAAATACTGCTGGCAATCCAGGAGTCGACCTTTTGCTTTAATCTTCCATGATCATTTCTCTACATGGAATACTCTAAGCACATGCTGTTTTCCATTCCAAATACTTTTTTTTCTTCAAGTAAAGACTTTTTTCTATGTCTACAAACAACAGCATGTTTCTTTTATTGGGTTTTCCTTCCATATTTATATTCTTTCTTATCATAAGCTGCATGCTAATGACTGAAGAGTGGTTTATATATCAGTAACAAAGTTACACATAAGAAACATCTACTTATTCATGGCAAGATTAGAGTATGAATTTGGCTTCCCACAAAATATTCCCAAATCAAAATACATCAAATTAGATAGCAAGACCAAAAATAAGTACAGTTGAAGAGACCTAAAGCTACAAAATTATTCCAGCTGCCAAATTTTCTGTATTGCCAACAACTAATGCTTCTGTCCTAGAAGGATCAAAGACAAAATACAGAAAGGGGCTTTTAAAAACCAAAACAACCCACCCACAAACAGAAGGAGTAGTTGGGTAACAGACATGCAGCAACATTTCTTCATTCATTAAATGTGTACATAATTCCTCTTGAGAATTTTTGAGGGGAAATTGTTTTGCTTTTTCCTGGAGTTTCTTCTGGAATATACAGCTCATCTATGGAAGCTGCAGCTTGTTACCTTCCTAGCCATTCGTGGCTACGTACTATCTGCCATTTCCCAAAAGAGATCGATTTATGACTCTGATTCATATTTTTGTGAGCAGTTGGAGGGATTTTGCAAACAATTTCTTATTTTGACAGGTATTTACGTGACAGCTGATTTGTATCACGATATTTCTAATGTTTAGATGAAAGCAAAAATTTCTGAGAGAGAACTGAAAAACAGCTCAACGCGGAACCTTCACGTAACTAAAGAGGTTGCTATTCCATACGTTTCCTACTTGAGGGAAACAGCTCAAGGCTCCAGAGCAAGGGCAGGTCTTCCAAAGATGTGCAGGAGGGCTACTGCAGAGGCCTCACCTGCTCAGCACACCTTCAACCTTGCCCCACCACAGGGAAACTTCAGGCCACATGATCCAGCTCCTTGGAAGATCTCAAAGCAAACATCTGCCTTTCTCCCAGACAGCAACAGCCAAACAACCCTCCTCCTGCACTGCCTGCTTGGATTAGTCTTCGTCCAAAGATATGTCTTGGATAAGACTTACTACACTTTAAATTATGGGACTGATTGAATAAGATGGACAAGACTAATACTACATACATCTTTAAATTTTTGATTTGGGAAGCCATAGGGGAAAGAAAAAAAAAACCCTGGAAACCCCGCACACTTGCTCTCTGCAGTCCTTGCCTTCTGGTCATAAAAAAAAGCATAATTATGTGATGCTCACCCAGCCCCTATGGAAGTAAAACAAACACAACAGAAGACAAGCAGAATGCAATTGCATTTATACTGCAGAAAACCTCAGCACCTTGAGTTTTGTGGCTAATATGAGCAGAATTTTAACACAGCTCTGTCATTTGTTTTGAAACAGCAATAGCTTTAAATTTCTGAACAAGTTTCCTTTATTCAAAATTAAATTTAGGAGTCCACTAAACTTGAGGCCCATCATCTTTACAGTTACTATTAAGAACTGTAGATTTAATTCCATGGCCTGTATTTAAACTGAAGGAAACTCAAGAGATTGCTGTCAATAAGTCAACCCAAGTCACAGCAAATTCTAGCACTAAGGTCACTGTCGATGCACACAGAATTTGCATCCTTTAAGCAGCAAAAAAGAATGCAGTAGTTTTGTAGCTGTAGCCCAATATATCTTCAATTTCAAATATTAAGAAATGCTCTACTTATTATAGAACTTGGCTGGCATTGTAAGATAAGCTACTGATTTAGCTGGTTTGCTGAAAAATCATTAGGCTCAAAAGGTTAAATGGGTGTTAAATTAGGAGCAGATTGTTAAAATTTGATTTAGGAGGCCCAGTATTTCTTATTGCATGGTGAACAATGAGTGGGTGTTAAAGTCATTCAATCTCTTAAACAACTCGACTTGTCAGTGGATGGCAAAAGCAATCACAGTTTGTTAACTGAATCATTTTAATGTTTTCTATCCTTACAACACCCTTTCTAAGATACATAAAATATTTCCCACATAAAGTAAATAATAACTTAGTTTAATAATGTGGCGAGGTATTAGTTCATTATATTAGTTACTAGTCTTTCTGTCTTGATGAATATTTAGAGATAATTATAACATACAACAGTAAGTGTCACAAAATATGTCAGGTTTAATGGCTTCCTAAAAATTGCAACATAATACTGATAGGCCTAGTAATACAAAAAACGCCAGTACAAAATGAGAAATGAACACAGCTCATGCAGAAAAAGCTGTTGGGATGAAAATGTAGGAACTGGACAAAACATGAACACAAAAAGAAAGGGGAAAATAAAACTAGGAGGCAGATGGATAATTGGGATTTTCATACAAAGAAAGAAGAAAAAACTACCTCTCCCTCAAGAAATAGGAAAGAAAGACAACAGAAAGATTAAAAGAATGAAACTGGAAGACACAAAAAGACCTGACTAAACTAAACTACATTAAATCACAGATGAGGCAACTAGACTAAAAGAACAGCTGAAACAGATAATATCCCTGCAACAATTTTACACAAATGAAGCCCAAGGAAAGGGTTAAATGACTTACATACCAGGGTAAAAATCCAGTTTGAAGTGTTCAGGAAACACAGACCCCTGGCATCTGAAAAAAGGGATCATCAGTCCAACATTTCACATACTGCCAAGTGCTTTGCACATAGAATGCACATTCCCTTTGGAGCTCCTCAGGCTTAGAGCCTTGGACAGAGGGCTCTGGAACTGTGACACTTCATAAGCAACTCTTCCTCTCAGGCCATTTAATGAAAGCAAGTCCACACATGACAAACTGCATTTCCAACTCTCACTTACACAAATCAGGAAGAAAATGAGAAAACAATATACAGGATCTGCCATAATTCCAATTTCTTTTTTTTTTTAAGAGTGACCTAAATGAGTACTACAATGAAGAAATAATTACAGCAGTTGCTGCTCCAAAGCTCTGATCATCAGATTCTGGACAGCAGGATCAAACTGGTACAGAGAATATAACCTATTCACCAAATCAGACCCAACTCAACTACAGTTCATGCAGTTTCTTAAGAACAAAAGGTCACTCACTTCTACTGAGAAAGTCAGTGTGCAGAGGGCAAAGCTATTACAAGAGACAGCAGGTGCCCTGCTACAGGTGAGGGAAGAGAATCATGGAAGGTAAAGCACATGCTGTGCACTTTCAAGCAGCCCTTGAGACATAATTGCACATATATTCCAATTCCAACTTCAGCAAGCAAAGAATCCATAAAAAGGATTTCGATATTTTCTTTTATATTCATCACCTTCCGAGCTGCTGTATTCTCTAGGCACCTTTCTTCACTGACCCTTACTGATCCTCTTTCCCTATGTTTTACATTAACCAACACTATTCCATTCATGTTCCTCCCAACAAAACATTTTCTAAGCATCCAGTAGTCATGATTGCTGTTACAGCATGATTTAGCAGTGTTTTCATCTCCCATTTGGGAATCTCAGCTGCTGAGGGAGCACTTCCATCAGCTGCTGCAAACAAATACCTGAAATAATACTTACTTTAGTATTTTTGTAACCATCATAATTAAGCACTTTTGAGGTAGCTCGGTTCTATTTTACATTTCTTTCTTCTCCTGAAGGATGTTACTCTACCTTGCTGTTGGTTGGTAGATTGCAATGAAAGATCTTTTTTTCAAGCCAGTGAGATCATAAAGCAGGATTGTAAATGTTTTATAGTACGCTTTCCCCTCAAAAAAAACCCAAACCCCACAACAGATTTTATCACTACTGTCATTAACAGCCCTAAAAACTTGTCCTGAAAATTTATAAAATAACCCTCTGAGATGTCCCTGATCTATCCAGCCAAAGATACCAGATTCTTAGCTTGACATAAAAACCTGTCTTTTTAATAATTTCAATATTCATGTTGTTCTTGCCTCATTTTGATTAGCCATCTCTCTCACTTATCCTCAATACACTCAATATAATAAAGCACACTGAATTTTATCTTTCAGTTCAGTACATATTTTTAATCTTCATAAATACATTCAGCACATACTTTATTTTCCAATTTCCGCTGCTTTATCATTGAGTCTTATCTTTGAAGAAATAACCTCAATTCTACTATTTTATCAGCTTTATGCTATTTGAAAACAAGTGTTTTAATGATGTCTTTCATCCAGTTAGTTCATTCTCTAATTTTATCACGTTTTGTACTATTTGGACATCTTTCCCACTGAAGAGAATACTTAACATTCTTAGTTTGCATATGGTATGTGCACATCTCACTCACCTAAGAAATCAATGTAACACACAGCAATGTTGAATTTAAATTTGAATTATCTCTAATATGCCATATACTAAGGGCATAACCCTAAAAACTGTAAGTCCACAGTACTCTCACCAAAGTCAAAATTAATGACATTTGGGAATTTTTTTGGGAAGCCTTATACATTATCTGCCTCTCAGTTATTCTAATCTACATTACTGGTAGACAAATATGAAATTACATACAAAGTGTAAGCTGGATATATTGCTGACCTGAAGTTATTAAATAAAAATAAACAGATATTCTTTGATATAGAATTTCAATTAATAAAGCAAGGTGAACTGTACTACAAAACTTTCATCTTTAGTAAGACAAGGAAAATAACTGCACAATAACACACATCTCAACCACAAAATCTAATGTCACCAAAAAGGACAAAAAGGAAGGAATACTATTTTTGGCACCATGCACAATTCCAAATAAAATTCATAATAAAGTTCACGGGCTGCATTTGCTGAACTTGGCTATAATTCAGCTCTATAACTCGAAACAATTACATTAACATACACTATTCCTTTTAAAATTTCCGAACACAAAAGGTATATTGACACTGATTGCAAGATAAAGATGCTTAAATTATGCCTTTGGAGAGCTTTGCTTAATCACAAACATTTGCTTAATGGAAAGTTAACCTGAACTAAACTTGAAAAAATCTAAGTTTACTTAATCTATATTAACTTTGAATAAGAATATAATATCCCCTTTTGCATAACAGAGACTACCCAAACAGTCAGTATTATGGAATTCCAAAAACATACGCATTCTTTAAATAACAAATAAAAAAAATGCATTTTTTGTTTCTTAAAGTCTTAAGTCTTATTTGAAATAAAAAGGATACTTTCTGAATGAAGGAATTTTCAGTCACTACCAAAAAAATTCTTTTCTTCACACCTATGGGCTTTTGAATCTCATTTCACCAGGTCTCAGCACACAAGGGTTTTAACAACTATGGAAAAATTTCCCAATATTGTTCTCAGTCAGCTTTTAGAGGCATCTTGGCCAACAGAGTAATAAAACCTCCAACTGATTATTGAATTCAAGGGACACGTCTCTGTCTTCCTTTGTGGTGAACCTGAAGCAATTTAAGGAAGCTGACTGAGGTAGCTACCTGGCTAGCTAGTGCTTGACAAATGATATTCCATTTAAAGACTTCTTGTTGAGACCTTCTTCTTTTTTTTTTTTTAATTAATGAAGGAATCAGATGCAGAAGATCTCACCATGATGGCAAATCCTGTAGAACTGTTGCAAGAGAAATTGAGAGAACAATCTTGACTTCTCTTCCAATTTCTAACGTATGTTTGCAGAGATGCACACAAATGCACAGTGAAATGGCCATCATGCTGCTCACATTTTACACTCTATGTTAACAAGTTGGAAATTGTTAGGAAGCAGTTCACCTTGATTTCCTTCTAGAAGTACAAGTGCATCAGAAGAGTTGATCAGAATTAAGGCTTCGTTACAACCTGCTGATCTGGAGAGAGCAAAACACTTCATTGAGATGGTCTGGTAAGTTCTAGGTAGAGTCCAAGGCTTCCATGAGTCTTGACAGGTGGTCTGGCCTAAGGCCAACACTATCTATGGTTTTCAGATCTCACATTACAAGAAACAGGCAGAAAGAGTGGCCCAAGACAAAAATAAATAAATAAATAATTTTTAAAAAATAAATAATTTAAAAAATTATACAACCAACCCACCTAAAAAAAAACCCCAAACAGGCCACAAACACCCCTTATACACAGACACCTGAATCTTCCAAAAAAAGAAAATATGTACTTTTTTCCTTTTGTTACCAGTTAACAGAAAGTACTGCGTTTATTCCAGTTTTATGAAACATTTCAATCTAAAATTCTACTCCTTCCCCAACTGTAAATGTTTGCTCTATTACTGAACTTGAAGATGTTCATATTTCAGGGCGGGAAAAGAAAAAAAGGAAAAGCCTTGCCTCTAATTTCAGTCTCTTTCTTTTTAATTTGAAATGGAAAAGGTCATTTACAACAAAAAATACTGGGGATATATTAATGCAAGGGAATGAATCAAAATGAGAACACCTGACTCTGAACATTTCTAAAGTTTAATTTATTTTAGACCACTGCCAAAAAGTAACATTTTTTCCCTTGACATCATTCTCCAATTCATACTTAAGTATGTCTTTTATAATTCTGAAAGGCATAACAGCCAGCAATCCATCAAAATGAGAGCTGCAGATTCAGATATTCCATTTTCCTATTTTATAAGCCACAACAATATTACTTAATAGGCAAGAGCTGGCTTCCTTCAACAATCTTCTATTCACTTTGGATCAGAAAATACATATTCCTGTACAAGTAGAACATTTGAGTATTTACAGTTTTGGAACTCCTGCAAGACTGGAAAGAAAGGAGAAGGAGCCAGCAACATTTTAGAACAATACTTCATTGGGCAGATGTTTCAAAAAGTTCCGTATTTCACTGGTTGATATAAGGAAAAAAAAAACGACACCCACCCTGCTGTTCTAAAAAACAATAATATTTAGAAATTGCCCCTGGGGACAACTTTGAGCAATAAACAAAGACCACATAAAAGGCTCAATACTAAGCCTTTTTGTTTTCAGTTGCACAACTCTAAAAGTCTCTTCTAACTTTAATATAATAGGTTCATATCTTTAGATAGGCAAAGTTTTAATACATTTTAAAAGCGGACAGTGATATTTTAGTATTCCCATAACAATGGAGACAAGACAGCAGTCACAATTTAGGAAGTGTCTAGCACCAGGACAGAAGACTATAATCATCTTTTAGGGGTGGGAACTCCTTTCTGTCAAGAGGCAAGAAGGACACAGATAGGAATAACAGTGTCAAAGTGGGGAAAGGCAGAATTCAGTGCAAAACTGCCTTGTCTTTATTGGCCTCTTCCATGAGACACAGAGACAGGAGAGGCACATGAAGTGATAAACCTGTTACAGCAGGGTCAACCAGACAATCCTCATTCAGGATAAGCAGGGAGAGGTGAAGATCATGGAAGCACAATTCCAATCCCTTTAATCCGAATTTCTAGCATACATAAGCTCACTTCTGTTGATTACTTATTTTACCCTGCAATGTTGACATACAAATCACGCTGCTTTCTTCATGAAAAGGAAGACCTTGCTTTTAGGTTATGTTTTCCTACACAGTGAGCAGGGAACCATGTTTTAAAATGTACAACCACAAATATTTGGCTTAGGAATACAGCTGAGCAGTGAAGTGATCCCTATAGAGTCGTTCAGTTTTGAGCTTTACACTCAAAAATCACCTTCTAAAAAGAAGGTGGAGAATAAGGCATAGAATTAAAAAAACAACTGAGTACACAATTAAGAAATCAATTTTAACAAATTAATTGTGGTTCCACCTCATCCTCAGTTTATCTACTTTATATAATTTCAAACACATACTCAAAATGTCTTTTGAAAAAGATTTAGAAGAATATTCCTCCATTCAACAAAAAAAACATAAAATATTGTAGAATGGGGCTGAAAACATTCAAATTATGCAAAAAATTATGCAAAAAATATCAATATATGCAAAAAAAGATTTGGATTTCCTGTTATTTAAAAGGCAGCTAAAGAAATCGCTCTGAAGAATATTTCCAGATCCTTTCAAGTTTTGGAAAATGACAAACTCATTACCATTAGCAGGTCAGACACTTATCCAACTTATTTCCAGCACCAAGAAGGAGGAAACTGAAAACATTTCCCCCTAAATTGAACTAAGTCTGAATTAAGTTTTCAAATGTGAAAATAGAGGCTGAAAGCATAGACAGTTCACAGATTAACAAAAAAACATTTACATCTGCTATGGATTGGGGTGGTAGAGGAGCACAGACATTCAAAAAAAAAAAAAAATCAGACTCTCCATGAATAAAGTAAATAAAAAGTAAAAGGCAAATAACGCATTCCTGCCCATGATACTCTTGATCCTGGTCTCACACTGCTTCAAGAGTTCATTCAACTTGGCTGAACACCAAAATAATGTATCACTGACTAAAAAAAGGACATATTATCGAATAATGTGTCCATCCTGCCTTTTTGCTAGCAATTTTATCCAGGGCAGGAGTGGGCAGGCACAAGGGAACATGACCTATTATTTCACAGAGTAGAAAGACCTGTTGTTCCCAACAGAGACATTCAGCACATTTCAGGTATGAATCTACTTAAAAAGACCAGCATGTGAGACTAAAACTGTCAATAGGGACAGAAATACAATACACCAGTGGAACAGAATGGCACATCTACATACCTCTTGAAGTTTTTTATTCTCTGCCTTCAACTATTTTCACTTTTAAAAAAGAAAATAGTTGCATTTCCTTATTGCTCCATGTATCTGAAAGAATTAATCAGCTTATTCATAAACTTTGGAATTACTAGAAATGGCCATACATGGCTATTAAAACCATGTTCAGCAAAGAGTCATCTATCATAGCTTTGATAAAACCCAGACCAAGTAACACTGATTACTTAGCAGACTATTGATCAAAAAGTCTTCCACCTCAAACACAGAAAATCTCATCAGTAAAAACTGATTGTACACTGTATTTATTTCTCTAAAATTCATTCCAAAATGCCAAACAGGTTGGCCTCGCTGAATCCAATTATGCCCTTGGACTGCATTGACATTAATCCTCAGAATGTCCATTAGAGTTTAAGTCTTTTTATTCAACCTTTCTCTGTATCTGGGAGATATCCATAAAAATCAACGACTGTGCCAGCTAAAAAGCAGTTCCACCCACTAATTTTGAAATGGTGGTGTGCTCCTGGCTATTTAAATGATTTTATTTTTTTCTCCTTCCATTTTAACTTTGGAGCCCATCAACAAACCCACCCCATCCAAATAACTCCTGCAAAAAAGGAGACGGATTGAACAGCTGCAGATTCTTCATAATCACTGGTACATCTGCTCAACAAAGCAGTGGTGCTGCATCCCATAATCCCTATTCCAACGAAATCAAACCATCTAAAGCGGGTAGGACACAGGAGCTTGTCACTCAGACACCGTGCTGTGGTGGGATCTGCAATACACTTAACAGAAATAGAATTAATTGCAATCCTCCAAAGAGTTGATCCATTAGCACCGGTGTGTTAGGTTGTGAGAAGGAGACATCATGGGTAATGCTGAGGCATATCTTCTCTCATGGGAATACTTCAGAATGTTTTTATATTAGGAAAGCTTTTATACCCTTCTGAAACAGTACATAGATATCCATTTTTGTTTCAGGAGCTTTTGTGTTTCACATTTGTTCTACTCTTTATAAATATTTCTCTAAAGAAAAGGTCAGTGGCAAAAGTCTACAGATACAGTCAATATCAGGCAGACATTTCAAATAGCCGAGACAAGCCAAAGCCTAAGAACTTGAGTAAGCCTAGAACAAACTAAAGGCCAGATGCATGTGATTAAAAAAAATCCAAAACAACAACAAACCAGCACACACAAAGAAAAAAAAAAATGAACACTGAAAACCACACAAAACAAAAATATTCCACCAAAAGAAACCAAGAAACCAACACTTAATAAAAATTCTGGCTAAAAAATTAAAAAACAAACAAACAAAAAACCAAAAACCCAAGAGCAAACAAAGTCCCACATAACCAAGCTCTCCCAACCCTAGCAATTCTTTTAATGTATAAGATCTACCATTGTTTCCTCCTTTCCATAAAAGAAAATAGAGCATGTCAGCTACAGATGTTTTTCCCCACCTTCCACTTCTTCAGAACTTCTATTAAATAGCTACAAGAAAGCTCTAACTATCATCAAGTGCAAGCTTTTGATTAATCTGGGTAATATTTTCAGTTTTCAAAGAAGTTACCCTAAAAAACTAAAGTTAGGTTAATATCTTGGCCAATCCCTGCTTGTGGCTACTATTAGTAATCTTCCACAAGCAGGGACACAATAATAAATTTCAAATCTTTCTAATGAAGAACTACACTGTAGTGGACAAATGGGTAGAAATTACAACACAAAATAAAATAAAAGAAAGCTATAAAAATAAAAAAATAGGAGTTAACAGGTTTTGTAAGAAGTCACACATCACAAACCTGCTAGAATAATCAGAAGCACTGGTGTAGCACACATTAACTGCCTTTTAAAAAATGTTTACAAGGTCCTTGACCAATTGCTTGGAAAAATTACACTGCAAAGGCATAAAAGGGAAGCATCTTCTATTAATAGATGCCCAGGAACAACGATGTGTGTAGTAAGGTGATAACATTTGCTAATGCCAACAGAAGACTCTAACCCAAAACTGAAGGCAAAGCTACAGGCTCTCAGTATCGCCACCAATCAAATGACAAAATAGTAAGTGAAATTTAGTGTTATAAGGGCAAACTGTACACATTTGGCAAAACACAGCTGCTTTTACAACATTGGACTTAAAATCAGCTGTCATCACTCTGCACATAAGATCTGGCAGCACTGTGGAAAATTCAGCTCAGTTCTCAGAGTTGGTCAGAAAAAGAATAGGAATAGTAAAATAGTGCTGAAGCACAGCTGCCCTTCATGCTCCTTAGCTGATCTCCTCTTTCTCATGATAACCCCATGCCGGTATCAAGATGGCACAAAGAAGTCACCCTTCATCCCTAAGGCAACCAGGCCATGGCATCTGGGGTACAGTTAGGCCCTCAAGAGAAGTAAAACAGCCCCTCCCTGAGGAGGCACCTTCCAGCAGCCATGAAGCACATCTTAAGTCAACGCCAATCAGAAGGTAAAAAAAAACACAACCCTTTAGGCTTCACTTCCTTGAGATCAAACTGCTCTCAAACTTGAGAGCCAGTGCGGTAGCAAGCACCAGCTAGTGAGGATCACCTGGAATGCAATTTCAAGAGCAGCACCCTGATGTATGTATATATATGCACAGCCCATCTCCCTCCTACTAAATACAACCCTCACTAATGAGTATATGGTGGGGAAAGCACAGACTAGCCAGAAGAGCTTCTTTAATGGTGTATTGGGCTTCATCCACGAGTTCCATGGGCTGGCTGCCATCAGTCACTTTGCAGCTGCAAGATGTCTCTAGCTGTTCATAGACTCCTCTGGCTTCCCTTCTTCACTCATCATCCAGCTCATAAAAGTCTAAACCGAGGTTAATCAGCAGCCCCTGGCTTTAAAATCCTGCTTTAGGCCAAGAATAAAAGCAAGTTTTGCCCTCAGTGAATTACTTCAGTAGAGTGTTTTTCCTTAGGATTAGTTAACATTATAACGTAAGATGTTCATTTGGCTGGTAACCTAAAACTATTATCTGAAGAGATTGCTGCTGCCATCTACTGACAGCTTCCTTTACAAATAAAATTTAAAGCAACTTAAACAGAGGTTATATTCTAAAATGAGACAAACTAATGCAATAGAAAAGCCCAGTTTGCACAAACTGGCAACCAGGCTACATTATCTATTCAACAGGATAATGGAACACAAATAATACTTCATAATAGGCACAGATCCCTTTCAGTGAAGGAAGAGTTTAGCAACAGTATCCTGACAAATTAGTGTATCACCTTAAACAGAAAAAATGTGATGCAAGCAATTGGGTTTTGGGATGGTTTATTTTTGTTAGTTTGTTTTTTTAAATAAAAGGTGGGGAGCTCTTCCTTTGACTACTGATCACTCAACACTAAAGAAATGTAGGTATACTATTGAAAGATTAACTTTTAACTTTATTTCACTGCATATTCTCTTATATCCCAATTCAGATTAACATAATCAAATGTGCCAATTCTGTGCTTGGTTTGATACAGTTTTATTTTCCTCAGGGGTTCTTCACTGGAATGCATTGTGGAGTGAAACAGTTTCATAGGTCAAGCAGCTCTTCTACAGTGGATACCAACTTCAAAATACAAACCAAAACATTTCCATGATTCTCTTAAGTGCAGATTTGCAGACTGCAGCAGGAGCCATCTCTTAATGCAGTAATAATACACTGGTATTATTAGCCTTCCTCCATCCCTAGGTTTCTGTCATGTGTTAAGAGCTAATAGTCAATGAGATAAATGCCAGGTATTTTAGTTGCCATGTACTCAGCTACAGACTGCTACACATTTTCTGCTCAGTGCTTGCACACAGCATTTCAAAGGCTCTTTTGTTTACCCGTCAGGTCTCCTCTAACCCAAACCAGGCAGCTGTTACAGTCATCTCTAAAAACCATAGCTTGCATTGCAAAAACTGTCACCCAAGTCTCCCAAAATAGCTATGGAAGCTAATAGAGTCCTGGTCTTGTAAACTTATCTCAAATAGTGAATGCATACTTAGTCAGGCAGTCTCAGCAGTCAGGCAAGAAGCTGCTCAACAAAAACATCTGCCAGACCCCACAGCTCTTTGAGAACCAGCACAGATTTCACTGCAGCACCAAAGAGAGCAAGAGCCAGTGAACTAAGACAGAACCACATGGGGATGCTCTGTAACCTTTTGTTAAATACAGTTATCCACACAATTATCTAGTCTAAACAAGACTGGTGCTTGATTACCATCAATTATGTAATTGTAACATACACAGTTCCACATATTATGCAATCACAGCACACCGATTGCTGCAGGAATAGCGGAGAACACAAACAACTATTTACAAAAATTAGACCTAGCTAATTCTATTAGATAACGCTTACAAATTCAGGGATTTGCTCAGATTAAAAATTTATATATATCACCAGAGGGTTTACGAATGCAGATGAGGGATCACAACACTCTATGATATTATCCACTGAACAGATACAGCACATAGATGTTAAACCACAAAAAAGGCAGAGTTTACACACTATGGACATGCCAGCCCACATCAGACTACATGAGAGCCAATGAACATTAAAATAAAATGGTATTGTCACTGTGAACTTCTTGCAAGCATTATGTAAAAAAAGATTTGTAAAGGCAGAATTTAGGGGAAGATAATGAGATTACACTTTTTAGTTAGTGTCTTGTTTTAGTACTTCCTTGCTGGTTTCACAGGTCTATGAACACATGTGCTACGTGCTGGACACAGAATCAGAAGAACTTTAAGCAAAGCTTAAATGAAGAATGACAAGTAGGATACTGGAGACTGGGGAAAATCTTCACAGTGAAAACAAAGAGCTTACAAAGGGAAGGACACAAGAGTTTGATGCAAAGGAAAGAGTAATGGTCAAAAAAAGAGCTAGGAAAATTATTTTGGCAAGAGCTCTACTGGATATAACCAAATGTCTTCTTTCCCAAGAATAGGAGAAGGATATTTCAGTCAACGAAAACACAAAATCAGATTATCCCAGTTCAGACTTCTAGGTGATACAGAGCTGAAAAGAGAGGTTTATCTTAAAAAGAATCTGCAAAACACAAAGATAGCCAGAACACGAATACTTAGAAACACGCTCCTGTTGAAAGCAATGCTAAAAACAGTACAACTAGCAGGAAGTGATGTTTGCATCAGCCATCAAAAGCAATGGGGGGAAGAATTTGACAGGAAAGATTAAGCAGCTGTTTGATTCCCACTGAAATTGAATTCATGGCTAAATGCACAGGAAGAGGTCTCTGAAAGGCAAAATGAAAGTGTAATTTGGACAAACAGGTATTGAAGCAGGTCTAGATGCAATTTAGTACTGAAGAACACACAGTTCTAAGTTACATTTTAAAGTTACATATTCTCATATATGCTTCAACTCTACGTACTGCACAGCATTAATCCCTCAAAAGAATAAAATCAACAGAAGAAGGTGAGAATGACTAGGAAAAAGCAGAGTCACAGTCAGGGGGTGGGCTACTGTTGGAAGTGACAGTCCCATGAACAAGAGATGCTTCTTAGCTCTCCTTTAGAAGAGGTTATTCAAAGATTAGTAAAAGACCGTTCTGTAGAATGCAAGGGATAGCAACGGGACCAGGGAGGATATTGGGATGGAAAGGCAATAGGTAACACTGTAAACAAAGTAGCAACAGACATCAGATATCAGATAGAGTAATGGGCACAGTTGGGCAAGCAGGCAGGTCAAGGACAGGTAGGCACAAAGAAAGGAAGGAATAAAGCATGCTTACACCATAAAAAAAGCTAAAGCAACAGAAAACATGGAACAAATTAAGCAAGAGATGAGAGCAGACACAGAAGAAAACCAGGAGGCAGAATGGATTATCAAAGCAAGCACAGATTATATGAAAGGTCTGACTCTAACAGCAGTGGAAAGGACGAGAAGGGTTTCACTATCTGGAGAGCAAGTCAGTAACATATGTAGGCAGGAAGGAGAAGCAGCAAGATAAGGGAGGGAATCAGTAGAGCTTGATAGGATCCTGTTAAGATGGGAAAAGAGAGATATAAAGTCTTTCAGTCCATAGTAAATATAGGAGCAAATAATTACTGTCATTACTCAATGGTTATAAATTGCATTTTGCAGTGCTGTTGGAAAGCAGACTGCAATGACAGTCAGCACACAGACCTTAGTGGTACTGCACAGACTCTCAGTAACAAAAGCTCAGTGTGCCCTTGCTACCCCAAAGAGACATGGCATTCTGGTGTCACAGGGCTTATAGGGGTCTGCAGGACTCCTAAAACATATGAGTCTGGGCCAGCATTACAACTGCTACAGAAGAACAGCTACTAAGGAAACCAAGGGTAATACTTGTCTACTGTCTGCCCCAACTATTCCAGGCAATCTAATGCTCCCCACACTATCTCTTCATGAGCAGTGTGAAGACAGCACCTTCCTCCCTTCTAACACTGCATTGGCATTATGTACATCATGCTTAAGGCTGGAGTTCACAGCATTCAGCTAGCACAGAGTTCTCTGCATAGCACTTTTCTCCCAATCCAATATGGCTGAAACCATCCCAAAATCTTGGAAAAAAAATCTACTACTTAAATTAAGGCATGCAAAAAAAAAAGCATTCAAAAATGCCTTCACAGTATAACACAAGGGGCAACACAACTGGTTATTTAAAAAAAAAGACGCAGCATAAGTAAGGGACTTTAAACATAAACATAAACTAAACACTGCCTGATGTTTACATATATATGCATATCTCTACATGTATATGCACATTGTTATACACATAGTCATTCCAACAGTAAGAGGACAACTTACATCTCAATTAAAAGCAGGCAGAAGCACAGGCTGTGTTGGGGCTGAGAACGCTCAGAAACACACTGACTTCTGAACCATGCAAGGGCTGATACGGCTTCCAGATCTGCCTGTGTCACAGTTTTGTAATTTTTCCCCTTTCTTCTCCATCCAGCACACTTCCTACCATGAACCAAAATCTTACCAACACAGTAAAAACATATTTCATTGAAACTTACAGATACAGATTCACTAAGCTGCTTCTCAGCATACAGACACTGCAGCACACAGTCATAACTAATATCATACATGTAGTATATAGCCAAAAAAACCCAAATCAGCCATCACATTCAATCCCAAATCAATGCTACATGGTGCAGCAACAACTTATTCAGCTGTTCAGACTTTAAACAGACAAAGAGCATGCTCTAAAAAATTAGAATCATTGCTGAAAAAATGGTTTATAATAAGTACCTCCTTAACCAGAAAGGACACACTTATTTCAAGATGTTCTGGAGAGATCACTGACTTACAGAATGCTAAACCACACACACACAGAAAACTTCATATTCTAACAGACCAGAAAAGGCTGCACAGCTTCAATACATATTAAGCAATCTCATTCTAAGAATATTTAAAAGATACCAAATTGGAAAGAAAAATACTGAAACTCCACAGCTATGCTGAAATGTTGAAAACACGTTGTGTATGCCTGCTTGATGCAAATAAGATTCATTGATACATTCTCACATTTTTATGGCAGAACTTACATACAACTATGCCATGCAAACCTGAGTAACATTTTCATAGCTGAGCCTCAACATCAGAGCCTCAGAAATATGTCATTATTCTACTATTTCACCTTGCATGTGATTCTCTGGTTATTGATTTATGAGTCAATCTGAAATCTTACTTTCAGGCTTTTCTTGCCACATTACACTTGTGATAAATGCTATAACAACATAATTTATGTTAAGCTTTCACAAACATTACAGGAAAGCTTGTGATTACTGACAGCACAATCATTTAGGTTTGCTCATTAAACTTGTCTACAAAATCTTAAGCCCAACAACATAGTTAAGGCCACCAACTGGGTCTCTGGATCTGTGGGTCTACAAAAAAATCTTTTGCTTTCCTTTGTTTCTGCACCCAAAACCTTTGTTTGTGCTTAAATTGCCTTTATCTTGATTCACAAGTTTTTATTCCATCTTATTTTCTTCTCCACGTTCTGCTGAAGAGGGGAATGATAAGTAACTTGGGTAGGCAACTGGTGTTCAGCCAAGCTCAACCTTCAATATAAATCCCTTGAATTTAGGGTGTCAGGAAACAAGCATGTATTGCAGTACAAATGTAGCGTAAAAGTTTGCTACCACAACACTGTTTAGATTAGAACACTGTTTAGATTAGAGGAGGAAAAAAAAAGATGAGTTTATAATTTTATGCATGAAATATGACTGATAATTTAAAATACTTTCAGCGCTCACAGCAGCTTTTATTTTCATTTTCAATAAGGTCATCCATAAACTAAATTCCTTTCCTTCTACATGATAATTTTAAAAAATCAATACATCACAAAAGTCTTAAAAGGTAACTTTTCACACACAAAAGCAGAATGACTTTATTGAGCCAGTGTATGGACAAACTGACCTGACAGATTGGAATGGTTACCTCCACAGGATCACTAAACCACAAGCTAAGCAAGATTTACACAATAGACACTAATGACTCTCCCAGGGAATCCACTAGAAGCTATTGATCAAAAATCCATTTTTAAATAAATTCCTAAATACATATTCAAAAATAAGAAGCAATGTCAAAATGTTTACTCAAGAGAACATAATGGGCCCTCTGGAGCTATTACTGAAATGCAAAAACATAATTGTACTTTTTAGTGTATCTTTTTGTGTGTAGACTGTAAAGTAATTTACAAATCTGGTTAAGTATCAGCACTACTATTTGGGACTATTAGTTTAAACATTAGGGAAAATGAACCATAGATGGGTTAGATAGAAGTTAGAAAGAAGCTTTCTTTACATTAGTAGCAATCACTCTGAATTCACCCATATATGGCAAACAACAGTTTAGGCTGAAATCCATGCCCTGAATGAGCATGAGGATTAAAACAGACTGAGAAAGGTCAAAGTAATATGTTTATTTCTTTAGTGGAAAGAAAAACACAAAATTATTCTGAAGGACCTATGAACAGTAAAAAATAAGGAAACGACACAACATGACAAAAATATGCATTGTTCTCTTGTTTCGGGTTGTTTTTTGTTGATTTTGTTTTTTCTAGAAAACGACTGCTTATAAATTCTGACCTGTAATCAAAACAAAAACCATTAGACAATATTGCAATCCTCAAAGAGATCCAAAACTTCTAATCCAAAGTGCCCTCCTATGCTAATGAAAAAAAGCACATAAGTACCTAATACTTATTACACACATTAGCAACTGTTGCTGAGCAATCTTTCTCCCTGTTTCCCACTCAAAATGAGTTCTGGGAGGAAGCACCTACCAGGCTGGAATTGGGTTGAATCTAAGTAAATAAGGAAATAACCCACAGAGCACATAATTTAAGTGAGGCACATAACATTGTCTAGTTCCAAAATCCTCTTTTGGACTAGGATGGGTAAGAATTGCAAGCACAACGTCAAACTTTTTTCTGAAAGCCCTGTCACACACAGGTTCCCCAGCCCAGTCACACTGCCAGCCATGGCTTTATGGAGCCCAGTTTCCAGTTCTGCCTTCAAAATCAACATATACTGACTGTGTTCATAGGGTGCAAATGCACACATCTCCCACTTCCTGGGCACTGGACACAAAGCCTACACGCTTTGTGTGGTTTGAGGACTTCACAGGAAGGTATTAGCAACGTACAGCTCCCACAGGGGATTGTATCTGTGGCTGATTGACCTTGTCAGGCTAACACCCACCCACCTGCTCTATCACTCTCCCTTCTTAACAGGACTGGGGGAGAAAATAAAATTTTAATGCTTGTGGGTCAAGATGAAGGCAGGGAGATCACTTGCCAACAACCATCACAGGCAAAACAGGTTCAACCCAGGGAAAATTAATTTAGTTTACTGCAAACTAAAATAGACTTGGGAAGTAAGAAACAAAGACAAGAACTAAAGCAGCTTCTTCCAACCCCCTTTATTCCCAAGGCACAACTTCATTCATTCATTCTCAACTCTTATACCTCCTCTTCCACACCTCCTCTTACACACCTCCCAAGGGGCACAGGGAAGATAGGGAATGGGCCCATAGTCAGCCCGTAACAATTCCTCTCTTACACCCCTTCCCCTCATGCTTTTCCCCTGCTCCAGCATGGAGTCCCTCCCGTGGGCTGCAGACATCAAAAACCTGCTCCAGCATGGGTCCTCTCTGTGGGATACAGTTGCTTTCAGAAGAACGTGCTCCAACGTGGGCTGGCCATGGGCTGCAGATCATTCACGGCATATCCATGTGCCCCAGCACTGTCTTCCCCACAGGCTGCAGGGGAATATCTGCTCCTGCACCTGGAGCAGATCCTTCTCCTTCTCCAACTTTGGGGCTGTTTCTCACACTTCCCATGCAGCATTTTGCCCTTTCTTAAATACATCTTCCCAGAGGCACCACTGGCTGTGCTGATGGGCACAGCTGTGCCCCATGATGGGTCTGATGTAGAGCCCCTGACCTTTTCTAACAGAGGTCACTACTGCAGACCCTTCACTACTATTACTCTGCCATCTACAATCAGTATAATACAGTAGGGAACCAATCTGGGGGAGGGGGAAAAACAGCAAACAACAACAAAATTACCTACCTACCCACACCACAAAATACCACACCAAAGTCTGCAAAAGGAAAAAGTTTCACTATCAAATGCCTCAGGCCTACAAGTAGGTCTACTTAGTCCACTCCAAGTCCAAAATAACCAAGTCCACTGCTAGACCAAGGAAAATAAATGTCCTTAAGATGCCTAATAGGTCATTCTGCTGCATGCATATATGAAAAAGCGGAAGAATAAACCACATTTTCTCCCTGAACTGAAAATTTACTGCCATGCTACTTGGGATTTACAGCGCAGATAAGTCGGGAAGCATCCTTTGCAATTTCATAGAGAAGATTCCTCTTACACAAGTAGCATAATTTATGTGCATTTGAACAGGAATGAGAGTCTGCCATTAAGCATTTGTACATGCAGACATGCACGTGGCTCTGACAGCAGTTAATGAATAGCAGCAAATCAGTCTTTGCTTCATGACAGTGACTTGTAGAGTTAATTGTTCAGCATTCGGATGAGTTTCCAAAACATCAAAATTACTTTTCTTCCATGTCAAGCCATAAGCCAAGCCAGATTTCAGCAACACAAATAGGAACATGGTTTCCTCAGTGCTGTTTGGGGCACATCTTTCACACACCTCATTAGTAGCCTTGCTAAGTCAAGTAAAGAGCAGAAAATTGGCAACTATTCTTATTAAGGTGCTCAATAACTTTCATCATAAGACTGTTTTTTGTTATTATACTGGAAACCTAGCTCCCAAAATTTAAACTGTGATTTCCTATGTCAAGAATCTGCTTCAGATGGGAAAACTGTTCATTTCTAGAATAAGGAAAGAAAAAAAAAAAGGAATAAAAAAAGTACAGGGTACACTGCCTTCTGTCCTCACAGCACACAAATTGCTGTGGTTTTACTTATAATATGGCCCATCTTCGCGAACGAAGATTTGGGGAAAGGTCTTTTACCTTTCCAGCCTGCGCAATGGATTTTTTAGGTGAGACACAGCCTGCGCTGAACTGAGCCCACCCTTTAATCCTAAGGTTCATCTGCCGGGGCCAAGCAAGCTTGGACAATGGCAGTGAGGTCCTCAGGACGTAGGTTTGTTTAGAGTGTCCTTCTCATAGATGGATGGCCTCACAGGGCTAACGACCTCCATCAGGCCAGGAGACCGGGATTTGAACCCGTGGTCGCAGCAGTGAAAGTCCTGCACGCTAACCACTAGGCCACCAGGGGTCTCTGTGGTTTTACTTAGTATGCCTATAAATTGCATCTTTTGAAACATGGATATGAGATTCAAGAGAGATCTGTCTTTGTCAAAGAAGCCATCCTTTATAATACCCAACAGATGAAGCCTCTGAAAATGACCATTTTTACAAATTCCTAGGATATAAGCTGACTAGGAAGTGCTACATCATTTAGTTTGATTCATTGTAAGACATTGCCCTTTAATCACTCAGTGGTCTCTGTACTGAGCCTAGTAGGTTGTGACATTTTAAAACTAAGCACCCACTATATCTCACCACACTTGGGCTTCACTGGCCAATCATTCTGTGATCGTATGCATTTGTCTGACTTCCATTTCCAAGTCTCTCTCTTACTGTGATTTCCCTAATTAAAGAAAGTACCTGATAAAATCACCTTTTGAAAACACTGACATTAATCGTGTCACCAGTCTTCTTTGGTAAGCTAAAATTTGTCAAATCTCCTGGTTCCTTCCATAACTTCTGCAAATTTTGAAAACCTCTTTAAACAAGGAAACCAGAATAAGATGCAGTTTTCTAGCACTGACCTAAATGTAGAGTGAAAATCACCCACCTATATTTAACCAGTTCAGTCAAACTATAGCATTTCAAGGGGAATTCCCATTTATTTACTGCAAGCCTAAATCATTTCTGTAACAAGTCATTAATTTGTGTCTCACTCTCCAAGTTTCTCAAAATACAGCTTTCCATTTGAACAGCCTGAGTGGCCCTAGAGTGTTAGTTGATTTGCTGTTCCAACTGATACAGTCTCATTCCATCCATCTGTACTTCACCCTCACATTAAAAAAGAAAGATTAAAAAAAAAAAAACAACAGCTACCATATAGCACATGAAACCAAGTACCAATGCTCACTAAACCTTCTAGTATAGTATAGTAACATTAATTCTCCGAGTTTGCAGAGCCAAACTGAAAGCTACACTTGATCTCCTCCTCCTCCTCTCTTCACAGTTGCAAAGTTGATCAAAATATTTCCTTAAACTGTTTTACAAAATGCCAAGGCTCCCATGAAAATAGGACACTTGGAGGAACTTGGAGTATTTAGAAATTTAAAGCCCTTTACTAAAAATAGTTTCTGCAAGTCATACAGAAGAATGATAATGTACAAGGGTGTGACAAAGGGGTGGCCATGAACTTGCTGTCACCTACATAAACTTGTCAGCCCATTTACCACCCAGGAGAATGCAGCTGTACGAAACTCAAGTCAGAGAAACTTTTACGTCACACCATCTCATTTTGTTTGCACACATACAGAAGTCTCTCACATGCTCCTGAACAGTGCTTTGAAAGCAAATACTGCTTTAGAAGCGTACCATATGTGCACATTCATCACTGTAATAAAATAAGCCGCTATATCACACTGAAAAAATCTTTCAAACAAAATTTACAATCTACCAAGCAGTACAATTGTTTCCATCCAACTGCTGGTCCACACAGTATAAAAATAATCTGGAAGCCAGTTATAAAATACTTGCTGTTAACAGGTAAGCGCCTCAAGCTGAATCCTATTCCCTAATTCTTTACAATCCAGTGCTATTTTCAGGCAACTACAGGAGCAAGTCCATAATATCAGACAGAAAGAGTAGGAAAAACAGCAATTCCACACTTAGTGCTTGTTCATTCCAGAGCATAAGTGGCCTCAACTCCTAATAAAGCCAATGACAAATGAGGGCACTCAGCAGCTCCAGCGTGTCAGGGTCAGACCCTATTTTAACAGGCCCTTCATGTCAGGCATATAAATGCTTTTTACAGCACAGGAAGAGAAAATAATACCATTCTTTATAACAAATTTAGTTATAAAACCACACTAAAAAATTGTAGTAGGGGGTCTGAAATTGCATCTTGAGCATTGTCACAATCTTATTTAGCTGTGAGATTTTTCTTTCGTTATTCCAGTGGATTTGGTACAGTAATTCTGGATTTAGACCCATGTATGTTAAGAGCAGACCCTCGCCATAGACTATTTATGATTCAGCAAAAGCATGTTGATATCATGAAGAATACCCAGTGTTACAGACAGCAAACAACAGATTTTTTCATCTCCACTCTTCTAATAATAGTGATTTATTTTTTTTGTCCCTAAAAGCACAATGCCAATGCAGCTATCATGAAAAAGGATTACTCAAGTTCTCACATATTAGACTAGCACATCAAGAAAAGCAGTAGGAAAAAGAATTACCTTATTTTTCATTAGAAAAAGCAGATTTCCTTTCAGTCGGCACCATCTCTCCCTCGGTTCTGTATGCAAAGAAGTAAGAGATTAATAAAAACAACCTTTTGTCTTCACACATTAAATGCTTCTCAAAGAAGATGCATTAGTTATAAAGGTCAGAAAAGAAAATCATTAACAACCAAAAAAAGCCAGCTTCACTCAGTGGCTGCCTATGTACAAGATGCTGTTAAATGCCAAATAACTTCCCAGAAGGTTTCTTCTACTCTGCAGCCGAGAGTATTGGTGACTGCAGCACACACTCAACAGTGTGTGCTCAGCTTTTCTCCCTTCTCCTCACACAGGAGCAGAAACAGGCACTTTAGCAGGGAACAGCTTTTGTTTCCACCACTTCAGGAGATCAAACAATCCACATTAAGACACAAAAACATTGGCTATTCCATTCAGATTAAAACATGCTAATCTGAATTTACAATTTTCAGAAGGTAAAAAAGTTAATAAAATGAAACCTAAATATTTACAGTCACTTGGCTATTATTATTCTACTACACTTTTCAAAATTGCTTAACCAATGGGAATAACAACATATTTTTGTGTACATGCACATGCAGGCATGTAATCAAAATTTGAGGACAGGGAATGTTTCAGAACTTTAGGGTCAGTGAGTGGGTCAAAAAACTTGAAAAAGTTATTCTTCCATAGCCAGGTGATTTTTAATACAACGGTTTCTTTAAACATGCTTGTATGTGTATCTGTAGGTACTTACAGATACCTAACCTATTATAAACATACAGATACAGATCTTGTGGACAAATGTGGTGTCTTCAGGGATCATTTCTTAAAAAAGGAAGAAACATTTTTTACACAAGATGTATTCTTTCATATTTTGGAGAGGGCATATCTCCAGGCAGCAGCCAACCTAGAATTGATGGGGAGTTGGAAGAACAGCTGTACCCTAAGGCCACGTTATTCTACATGTTGCCTCTGCAGAACTCTTGTACTTCCCTCAAAGCTGGCCACCACTAAAAACATTATATTGAGCAGGAGGACACCTTGGTACAGTCAATAAATAAACAAAATTCTCTTTTCCTCGTCATAATTTCCATTAAGATGTTTTAATAAGCAACATTTGAAAATCAGAGTAGCTTTTTCCCCACAAGAAAGTGGAAGGTTTACAAGTCAGTCAGAGGCACTGGGACTCATAGAATAACTGTGTTCAGTGACAACCTGGGGTTTTGGGGGTTTTTTTTAAAAGGAATTGAAGTTCCTGGATCTTTTCAGACCTACTAAAGTGCAAGGACAATACAGAAAAGAAAATAATATAAATTGATGCACATCCACCAACTAAAAATCTAAACACAGTTATCAGATCCAAGTATGCTGCTTTACAGTACAAGTACAAGAGTCTGCTAAGACTAAATTCCATTCCCCAGAACCCTATGGGCATCAGAAGGAAGGAAAGCTATCACATTCACACTGCAGCTTTTTCTGGTAACAAGACATTTTTCTATATGATTGGGAAAGTCACTACCTTGTAAGTGTGAAAAATAAGCAAGTCCAAAGATTAGTCAGACTAATGATGACAAGTCTGTCAGTGGATAGGATACACAGTGGCCAGCATGCCTTGACAGAAATGACCCTTCTTCCCATGGGATCATCATATGATTGCTGGGAGCCAGAAGGATTTACTGGGCAATAGGAACATCTTACACATGCGTAGCTTCTTAAACGCTTTGCTAGAATCTGCAACCACTGATCATGGCACAGATAACCCATGATACTGAGCTACATAAAAGTTTGGTCTCTCTCCAGTTAATGTAAGGTTTTTAGCAGTATTAGCAATATTATCACTCCACATAAAAAAAATTCAAAACATCCTCATAAACAGCAGATATTCACTGGGTAGGGCTTGATATGCTGCCTACAATGAGTACACAGGGTGATAATCCTGTCGAGAAACCCCAAAGCAGGCAGATGAGGATGTTCCCAAAAGCCCCTTGTCCAGGAAGTTTGCTGCACTGTCCACAGGAAACTCTGCTATTTATCATAAGGAAACGTATGTTGTGGTTTTACCAGGGCATGTATAAAATTTTCTGAAAATGTGGCACAGAATTTGCTCAGCCTCTTACCATAACTGAGTCTGTGGTGGGTTTGGGTTTGTTTGGATTTTTTTCTAATAAAATAAAAGTAAATACAATCACAATGAAGATCAGCTGGGACAAGTGAAAATAAAACATTTGCTGTTGCTGAAGTTATTGTGTTAGGACCGATTTTACAGCTAAGCATAAGCTATTTTCTAACAGCTACTGAGGGAACAGACACTTGTTCAAGCTTACTGGAAATTGAAAGACATTTAAAGTATGATCATAAAAGCCTGAAGAAACCTGCAAAGGAGGTGGGAAGTGAGCCATGGAAAATCCATAATGATAGAAGAACACAGCTTTCAGAGGTGGAAGGGGCAAGTTCTGAGGAACTGGATAGCTAATCTTTTAAAACATGGCAACTAGTGACTGGTGACTAGCAATCACTAGCAGAAAAAAAACAATCTTTGTTTACAGGAAAAGAATAATAATGTTAAAGACTGTGTGCTGTTTCCCAGGCAAAGGGAACTTGAAAACTTGAGCAAATTAAAGAATAGATTTAAGCTTCATTATTTAGAAAGGTATTCAGCACCACTCAAGCATCAGTAATGAAGAAAACTAAAAACAGGTATATGTGATTAGTGTAACTAAGCCAACAGCTGCAGAAAACATGCACATCAACCATGAGATATTTCAGCACAAGTCATTGTTACCTATTAGTTTTTCATCCCCAACCACTCTGCAAATCTTCAGTTTTCCTTCCTTGTCAAAACAACCTGATGGTTGCCTGGCCAGCAAAGCCAGATCTTTAGCATTGAACCTCATGGGGTTGCCAGGGAAGAGGATGAAGATGAGTAAGAGATGGAGGAGGACAATGAGGATATTAGGTAATCTGTTGAAGCTGAGCAAAATCTAGGCAGCAGATATGAAGGTCAACTGAAACATTAAAAACAAAACAAAAAAACAAGAGGAGATGCTGTTTATTGTGATTTCCACTCTTTTGTGCACTCCAAACACTGTACTTTCTATTCATAGTAAGTGAGTACTGTAAGTAATAGGGGAAAAGCAAACAAGGTCACATAGGTGACACCCCACACTTTTTTTAAGAAAGAAAAACGTAGTTTCTTTTCGGTGGCTCTAGAACCTTGTGCAGAAGCTGTAATTCTACACAGTACTACCAGTTTATCAATACCACTAAAAATATATTTTGGTTATAGGCATATAAATAACTAGAAAGCTCAAGTATGTATTCACAGGGCAGGGCAAGGAGGGTAGATTGCCTTGGATTTCCACCTCCTTCACAGGATCAACAACTCTAACAAAATACAAAGTGTTAACAATAAAAGTTCATAATGTGCTCAATTATTCATGCTTTGCTATACTGACACTGATTAGGACACTGATTGCTTCTTTTTGTTCATGGTATATTCTAAGAGTTTTTAATTCTTTCGGAACATTTTTTTCTGTTTTCAGGAAATTAATTGTGTCACCTCCACCACACACACAAAAAAACAAAAAAACACCCCAAACAAAACAACAAAAAAAACCCCAAAACCAAAAAGCTTTCATTTGTTAGAACTCCATCTACTGAACTTAGTGAAAAAAAAATTATACCTGACACTTTTATATAACAGATCTTTGTTTCTTTCTCAGTACCCCTCCTCAATATTAAAATCATTTCCAATAAATAAAGATCCACAGTTGGAGTTTTGAGCAGTGGAAGTTGGGAAACAAATATTTTTGTCAGAATTGAAGTTAACACAGCACCATTTCACAGTGCTGCAAGAATGAGAAAATAAGGCCACAGAAGCAGTTCTCAAGAGATCTCCCTTTTAATTCCCAAAACATTCTATCCTCTTAATATCCAACACTTTTGTAAAGGTCTTTCTCAAAAAAAGAAGTCTTGCTATAACCCTCATACAATCAAGCAACTGAAGTTTATCAGACAGATTTTACAACTCCTATACAGTTTAAAAAAATTTTTTAAAAAGCCACCCAATCCTCAGCATATGGGCTTCAGAAGCCAGTTTCTGTCCCTAAAACAGAAGGCTTTGTTCTTCAGAGGACAGCACTGGCATCTTTATCTGGTGAACTACAACTCGTTTAACAACTCCCAGACAAGTTCCTCTCAGCTATTGATCTGAAGGAGAAGTGAAATCTTCTGCACTGTATCTGTCTGTGGGCCCTTTCATTTCTACTTTTACTTTATATTTACTTTCTTTTCTCAAGTCTATCCCTCATACAAGGACTGCTGCTGTGTCCTGTAACTTCTGAATGCCATACCACAGCCAATTCCAATAGCACTACAACAGTGAAAGCAGACCAAACTTCACTATTATTTGTACGTATGGAAAACGGCCGAGTCAAAAACATGACATTATAAAGACAAATCTCTAAGTAATTTTTTCCTCCTAGGGAGGTTCTACAATTCTATGGAGAACTGCCATAAAGCTAAAGGCTCTTTAGTTTCCTCTTCATTATCAAATACCCTTACAAGAAAGAAACAGAATGCACACAAGCAGTCCCAACACATATCTAAGGAGCAGAAGGTTGCAGCTCCAACTTTTCCATTCATTCCCACACATACACCTTCTTTCTTGTTTTCCCTTTAGCATCAGCAGCTAGACTTCTTTTACCCCATCTTCACGCTTTCCCTCCATTTCATGATCTTGTGCAAACTATAACATCATAGCCTTATAACAAAACCTGACCTGCAAGTTACACCACACCAGGATGCTGCTGTGCCCAGAGCGAGCTACCGACTCCAAGGGAGGCACCATCATGCAGGTGCAGCTGGTTGCCAATGCTTTGTAAATTGATAGACTACAGCTGTGGAGAGATGACATATAGGACTCACAAAAAGGATATTTATCATACACTGTAATCTAACACTATGAGCATATTCAGCATTGAAGACCAAATCTATTAGAGGAGCAGGGAAAGATGCTGGCTAGGCCACATGACACAAGAGAGCCAGCCACGATGACCCTTGGAAAAAGGGTTTACCAGGGCATGCAGGGACTTTGGGACTGGCAATGTGTCCAGTGTCCAATTCCTACTTGCCTCTGTATGCTGAGTGGACTTAATTCTTCATTTTGTTTTACAAGCCACAGACTGTATTTTTAACAACAGTGTTTGCAATGGACCTGTTTGTTTTTTAAAAAACAACAAACAAGTTTGGAAAGCTAAAAAATTTCTGTGGTCTCCAACTGTTGCACTGTCCCCTCTTGGGGGGGATGCCCTCTCAGGCATCTTGCACACCTTTCACACAGTTCATTGGTAGCTCTCTTGTTTTAGAGAACACACTTCTAGAAATTCAAAAGCAACCTACTTACTTATTGGTTTGTGAACTAATCAGTTCCAGTCCATTTTATAAACACCTTATAAATCTACCTTAAATAGCATCTTCATCTGCATACAGTTACTCTTTATTGCTTCCATCTCTTTGAGCAGCATGAAGAAAGTCAGAACCTATGAGTCTGGTCCCAGATGGAAGAGTCATTGAAAACCATCAATGACTGATTAAAACCTATGCTATCAAAGCAATGAAGGTTACTGGCTAAACCCTAATTATGCTTAAATGCAGTAATTACTGGAATGCATGGACGTCTGTATTCCACATAGAACTGCAAAACACAGAAGGTAGGGGACGAGACAAGTTGTAAACTGCTATTTAAGAAAGCATTTGCTTTCCAGCAAAGTTAAAAACAGTATCAGGTAAACAGAACGTACTGGGCTTCTGGAAAGGCTATTGAAAGCAATAAAGAAACTCCAGGAGGAGATATGCATATTGATTTTGCTATTTTCCCCCTCAAGGGAGATGGTATATATCTCTTGCACTCATCTATCAGTAAAGTAGTAATGGTCTAGAAATTCCTTCTATCACATCTGTGCATCACTTGCTCTGCATATGAGCCATAACATGCAAATCATGGGGGACAGTAAGAATAGTACACAGCAGTTAAAACCCTTGAGACAGCAGCCTCAGTACACATAAGCCAGTAGCTTGAAATGCAAGGCAGCTGGGCCAGCAGATTTCCACAGCAATAATAATCAAGGTGCCTGTTCCTGGAAGTTTGCCAGAGAAGCTAAACTTATCTGAAAATGCCTGAATATTATTCAGACCTAAATGGTGTAAGAGATCGTGGGATTCAAACTTTGGATTAACTGAGAAACTCGACGCCCATCCAAAGGCAAACACAGCCAGTGTTGGCACACCAGTAAAATGAAAGGTAAACAACACTGATAGATGTGTCCATCTTCAGCTGCAGCACCAGCTCTCCTTGAAGGAGCAGAAAGACTTTTTAGCTCAATAATCCATTTCCCTTCTGTCTCCATTTTGGAATAAAGCTGTTAGTCAGGGAAACTACTTAGTCGTATACTGCCTTTAAATGCTTGTCCTAGATAATTTCTTTCCTAGCATGAACTCAGATAAAAAAGGTATTATCTTCAGTTATTTAATACTGGTGGTTCAAGAGGCAGGCATTATTTAATGCTCATGGCTGGAGATAGAGGCATCCTGAATCTGAAGTCCCTCTCAACACTCTTCCACACACAATCACCACAACCATAATTCATACACAAAATGGACCAGTCAATTCCTTTGTGAGTGGTCAGGAGAGAAAGGTGGAGGAGTCTACGTCCTTGAAAGCAATAATTCTGGAAGAGATGACTGTTTCGACAGCTCATGGACCACAAAATTTATCAAGTTCTCTGTTGGATGTCCTCTGTCTCCCTGCATTTGCAGTTATAGTTTTCATGATCCCTTTCTATGGACAGGGAACAATCAACTACTTGATTCACGTGAAGCAGAAGAAGAGCCGCAATGTGTTGTAACTGTTAAGCACCAGCCTTATAGTTGCACAGCTTTGATTAATACAGTGAGAGAAATGCACATTTTAGATCCCTTGCAGAGATATAAACCCACCTCTTAACCTACACATAAATGTTAGAAGTCAAACAGAACTAGTAGCATGTTCAAGTAATCTTACATTACAAGGAAGATTAATCATGCAAGATAAAATCTTGAACAAAATTGATTTCAGCACCTAAGACCAGCATGAATAAAAGCTACCCATCAAAACAGTTTGCAGCTGATCTCCAAGGCTTGCACCCTGCAGGACAACTACTAAGACATACTTTATTAGTTTCAGATAACCACCAATCTGCACCTGTCCAAAGTAGTAAGTGCAGGGGGTCACTAGTGCCAATACAAAAAGAGAGGAACCACCTTCATGGCTGCACACACTACCCTAAACAACACTTTCAACACTGTCTCTTAGGGTTCCAAGTTTTTTTATGGATCATAAGCCCAGATCAACATTGAAGTAATCAGTGCATAATACCTCACTGCTTTCATTAGTACTGCATTTAATTCCAGATATTTTGGTAAAGTGTTAAAGTACAAGCTTTTTAATACTGCAATCTCCTAAATCTCTGAAACCAAGTCAATAAAATTGACTGATTTTACTAGTTTAGCAATTTCAAAAAGAAAAACACTGGAGCTTATGTTTTCAAGTCCTCAGAGACTCTGCCAAATGCATTCTAAATTTCCATTCTCTTCCTTTGAAAAGGTACAATATTTTTAGTTCACATCATTTTGTATTAAGAACTTCTTTAATCTTTGCAACACACAGCACAGGAAACAGCCTTCAAAAGGAGAGGTGCAAAATCAGTCCATTTTCTCTTCAAAACTTATATTCTTTTTAAGCAGAGAGATATTGCTAATTCCACACACTGTCTTTTTATTAGGGCATAAAACATAAATAACACATACTCCCCCATTAAAACTCTGCTTTCTATCCATGGTCCCTGTACAGTGAAACAAAACACTAGATTTTTTTGTCTTCAACTGAGAAAATAAGAGTACAGTGCAGAGTCAGCAAAAAGAATTAATGCGTGACAGGAGTTTTAAATATGCAGGTATATTGATATATCTAAAAGGTTCAAAAATCTATCCTGTATCCAAGTTTTACCTTGAAAATCATTAACGGGTGATCAGCTGATTAGGGAAGAAACTCCTGGCTGACATAAATCCAGAGACTGTGTTCCAAAGGATGTTTCAGGGATCTGCAAAGGCAACCTCACTATAAAGGTAGAAAACAGTAGGGGAACATTTGTCTTACAAAAGAATCTTCTCTGTAGGTTTGGGTTGTTTTTCTTCCTCACTGAGGTAAGATAGGCAAGACCAAATATCACTAAATGCTAGGCTATCTACAGAAGGTATCTATTGGCAATACAAAGTTATTTCTTTCTATATGAAGATGCTTATCAGCTGGCTGCACACAGCCAAGCTAAGTCATTGTACCCATGGAAAATTTCAGATTATTTCTAACTTCTCAATCTCTTGTCTCAATCTCCTGTCTCCTGGCTGTCTTATTTCCTTCTAGCAAGGTCAAAGCTGGGGCTGATCATATATTGTCTGTAGTTTACACTTACACTTTTTAGGCTGCCAGTACTACTGCAATCCATTTGAACAGACTATCACACTCAACTACTTCAAGTGTTTCTTCCTACCATTTATCAGCCACTGTGGCCTTCCAAATAAAAATATGACAGGCCTGCAATATTCAGCAAGTTAGTGAGTCATGAAACTTCCTAGGACACCCTTTACTGAGCATTGAAAACAAATTTGAATTTTGTGTATGTGTGTGTCTAGAAGAAAGGTAACAGAAACATTAAATGATTATCTGTTTTTCTCAATAGTACCAGTGGTTATTTCAGTTGTATTTTATGCTGAATCACACACATACCATATTGTAATACCTTTTACATCTTCGTTCTTGCTAAGTTTTCAGTTCCATCACCCTTACCTCGCTATGCCCTAACAAATAACAGGAGCTCCAGCTGAAAAGACTGTTCCTAACCAGAGCCGGCCTTCTTCCAAAGGAGGCATGACCTTGCAATGGCATAATACAGCACCACATAAACCAACCAGCACCCTCGTTCTCTATCACTACTGTTTGCAAGTCCCTTTCAAAAAGTCTTAAACTTAAAAAGACTTTAAAAGCAAAGTAACTCCCGAAAAAAAAAAGCTGTGAGAGGTGAGCTGTTCCATTTGGAGACAGATAATGAAAAATTAAATGCTGGATTGGCTTGAAGGTATTCCCTTCAGCTGAAAAAATAGCAACCACACAGAACAGCTCTGTCTTCCCTTCAGCTGACAGACTCCCCAGTCAAGCAAATTCCTAAATGATTCATGTAGCTTGCCAGCATTCAGATGCGATCATTCTAGGGAGAAAAAAGAAAAAAATCATAAAAATCTTGCATTTTGCTTCCTTTAAAAGGGGTAATACAAATAAACACTGCAAACAAGTAGAACCTGACACACCCATTGAACAATGTACTTGTAGCCATTGATACTGATCCAACTGAAAGCCATTCCTATGAAAGGGAAGTAATTTATTTGTTGTGGGAGTTGTTCCCAGGTGGTTTACTGCACCACTGCTAGGCAGAGGATTGAGCAAGGAGGAGTCTACTGCCTTCCTGAGCCCAGCCACCTCACTGTGACACCGAGTGTTCACAGTGCAACTTCCCTCCAGCTGCGCTGGGGCAGCCACTGACCCGACACAGGTACAGGCTCCTGGGGAAAGGCAGCCCTTCTTCCCCAGAGCAGCACCGGTGCTGGTGTCAGTCAGCTTAAGGAACTGACCTTGATGAAAACCTGATCAAGCTGTCTCCTGATCAGACTGACTCCCTGGCTGCAGAAATGCCAGTGCCAGCCCAACACAGAGGCCAAAAGTGTGCCCCCACAGGTAACCCTTCTGCAGATGGCCACAGATGTGTCAGCTTAGCACGACAGCGTAACTGCAGCCTTAGGACAAAAGTTACACACAGCTTTAACACACAAATGTGAAGACCCAGCAGAGGCTTCAATTGTATTATTCCACATTTAGGGAGAGACTATGAGCTCTCCTGCTCCTCTAATTTCCATGGGAAAGAGACTACTGGGTTTCCCTCAATTACCTCTAAACTGACAGCAGGAAAGCATGGAAAAGTACGGCAATTAATATTTGATGATCTTTAATATGAATAATTAAAAGTCAAGTGAAATACCGGGGGGTGGGTGGGGAATCATTATATTAAGTACATTCCCAACTTAAATATACTGCTCCTGAAAGTTCACAAATATCTAGTTAAGTACATTTCTAATTAAAAAGCAAGTATCGCTGTTAAGACCATAACTGTTGAACAACTAAATCTAGGAAATGGTGACTTTGTGCTGTTATGGTAAGGAAGAACCATAAACCATTTTAACTGTGTCTCAATATTAATGATTCAGTTTTTATATGCAACAGAAGTCTCACTTCAGCAGAAACTATCATTTGAGGAAGGGAAAACTGCAAAACAGTTACGGGGAAGAAATGCAACAAAACTCGTGGAACGTAAAAACTACTAAATATGTTGGTGCTTTATACTGATCTGCCAACTACGGCAAAAACAAGTCATTTATTGACTGTTTGATCAACAACATATCCTCAATTAGCAGATAGGAATAAAGTTGATGTATTTTAAAGGATGAATAACACCTATCAAGCAGACAAAAGCTTCACTTTTTTTTTTTAAACCAAGCTGCTGCTATCCCCCTAAATTCATCCAAAGTTAAAAAAAGGCCAGAAGAAACTAAGAGGTGATACTTTAGAACCACAACTTGAATCCGAGGACAAAGGAGGATTCAGATGATGATCAAACTCTTCCCAAATACTTGTCTCAATTAAGATTAGGGCAACTCAAACTGCATATGTGCCCATAGAAAAGCTCTCCTCTGTGGCTTGTTCCAAGACAACCTATGTGTCTGCTGAATTTCTGGCTGCAGAATTCCTTGGTATTACAACCTGTAAGCAACAGACACCATCTGTGAAGTCAAAACCAACTAACACCTTCCCATGCAGACAGGCAATTTGGGAAGTGTAACACTTCACTAATGTAAACTTAAATTTTGTAATTAAGAATATCCATCACTATACTACCTGTTTTCACTAATATGCAGCTTTTACCTGGCTGGAAACAGTGAGGAAATACAAAAAAAAACCACCTGAAAAATAAGTTGAATCTTATTAAGTAAGTTATCAATCAGGGAATAGAGCCACACATTGAACTTGATTTCTGCATACAGTTATCTACCCTGTAGTGTACGACACCGTAATCTCTTTAGCTATAAAGGATCATGTGCAAATGTTTTTGCAAATATTTTTTTAAACAACCTTAGTCTAAGAAGTTGGAACTGACAAATAGCCCAGCTACATAAAACCCACTAAAAATACATGTTCTTCAGATTAAACACCTCATGCAAAGATAAAAAGTTCACAGCAAACTTAAAAAACAAGGCTGTCAAACTAACACACTCAATACAAAATTCAAGAGTTGGTTTCATAAGATATTCATGCTCCTCAGGTACAGAATTATTTGGGTAAAAAGGCCGTGATTTCAGTGGTATGATAAAATTATTACAGAGCAGGTATGTCTGATTTAAATGAGTGCCTTTGTATTAAACGTGAAGCATAACCACGATTTTTACTAGAGGCAGTCCAGGGCTGGATGTCTCTGTGATGAAAACTGAAGGTGCACAATAGTACAAGCCAAGTCCCTTGACACAGAAACTGAGTTTGCCTCAGGATGCGAATGGCTGGCAACAGCCTTTTTTTCATCTGTAGTAAAATTGCATCCGATTGCCCAGTCTGGAAAAGCTGCTCAACCTCTCGCTGAAGGATTATCACCTACATTTTAATCAGACCTACACGCTTTGAAGGATTCTCAGCTTCTAAAAAACCCTCTGGGCAAGAATTAACGGGGAAACCAGCCTGAAGCAGAGAAACAGAACTTAGAAGGGGACCAACAAATCCAAAACACCAAAAGATCTGACTCTGAAAAGGCTGGAAAAAAGAATTTCCCTTGGAGCTTCAACTTGCAAAGCTCTGCAGCAGTGGCTACAAACAGGCTGTTCCTTGGTCACACTGGCGTTCTTTGCTTTCCCGTCATCCCATCACAGAGGCAAAGCAGAACAACCACAGCCTGGCCAGAGCTTGGAGTAGGTTTTCCTCACAGTCTGGGTATTACTAAGGCTTTGACATATGTTTGCAGTAGGCAACGATGGAGCAGTAAGGTCTAGCCTATGGAGAGGGACTTCACACAGTAAGCACAGTTTGAGGAAGATGCCCTCCAAGTAAAAATAGTGGCTGGACTAAACTCAATCCCAATCCCTGGAGCAGTTATCAATGTTACTTGTGACATAGAGGCAGATTTTGGAGAAGAATATGCCCATACAGACAGAATGACTATGTAACAGTACAATTAATTCAGTACAAAAATACATTTGAATAATATCATAATTAACTATCTTCCTCCTCCTCACTGCATCATTCCATTACAATGTCATCGCACTGCTGCAGACGTGCAGTTATTTTGATCTTAACTACATTTGCATACATTAAAAGATGTGAATCTCTTAAGATTTTGAATCTTTCAGAATGAATGCTTTCTTTTGTATTGAATAATCAGGAATATTAGATAACTTATGAAACAAAAAAGTGTTTTTCAAGAAATAATTTTCAAAAGAAATGCAATTCCAGACATACTTCTCAAAGTCTGCTTCAAGGCTGCAGACTTCATGGAAAGAGCCACCAGAGAGTCAAGTAGATTAGGACACCACAAAAAGAAGGAAAGTTTGGGGACAGAAAAGAAAGGACCACATATACCAAGGTATTTTAAGGTGATGGACAAGAGAAGCATCAGAAATGGAAACTGAGTATGGACTGGGAAGAGTCATTAGAGTTGGAACATGAAGGAGAGTACACATGTGGAGGATTATGAAAAGAGAGCTCTCTGTGGGAGCTGCTGGTAGATCTAGAAGGGTAAAGGGGAGATAAGAAGGCAGCACACTAGAACCTCAGGGTCTAGGCCAGAATGGAGTCAGCTTTTAAGATTCATCCATAGCTTCTTCCAGCTCTATAAACAAACCCAGCTAAGGTGGCTGGCTCTGTGGACTAAAAGTTCTTCTGCAGCTGGTAGAGGGGCATACTTTCTGCAACTGATGTATAACAGCCTTAAAACTGTTATTTCAAATAGAACATCAATGGCTTTAGGACTTTTTCCCTCCTTTTTGAATTTTCAGACTCTAGCCTAAACTATTTTATCCATCTTGCTTCAAGGCAGAAAAACAACTTGGGCACGAGTTTAGACAAAGAAGTTTAAGATACTTAAATTCTCCTGGTAAGTAGCTTTTGCATTCCCCTGAGAACATCTTATAATTTTCAGACTGCAAGCACACACATGAACACTATTTTATAAAAGCGTTCCACTCGATTTACCCAGCATAGGTTGTTGGGTTGTCCCACCCCCTCCCCAATTCACTATGGGGTATCAGTACCTTACAATAGAGATCCAAAAAGAAAATAATTCATAAATGACTGAAAAACTTATTTCTTCCTTAATTTCCTTAAGGCAGCAATAGGAGTATGTTAGTTGGAGGATAGCTGCAGTGCCAACTTTCTCTGGTTGCTTCTCAACATTAAACATCTCTTTTCCTTCCCAGCATACAGATTTTTAAAATAAATAAACAAATCAAAGGAAGACTGGCATTTTTCATTTTGTTTGGAACGCCACTAAGTTGGCACTTGCTTTGAGCATTCACAGTAAATATGGCCAAAGCTTTAACTTTTGCCCAACATTCCTCTTTTAGAAGACTTTCCCCACCCCCAGCAGTAACACAGACCCCCAAGACTTCTTTATTAAGCTGTTTACTGTTTATTTGCTTCCCCAAAACCAACTTAGCTATATTTAATTATTCTATGGATACATTAACTGATTTCTTCTGCTCTACCAAACTAAGAAGATTCAACATTTATTTTGCTCTAGCAAAAGAGTATAACATTCATTTAAAAATCACTATGCAGGGAGAGGCACAGACAACTCCCTTGCCATTAGCACAGGTGTCAAGACCAGTCACATCAGACTCTTTCTGCAGGTGGACGGAAGAGGTGTGAAGTCTAGAAGGGTAGCAGGTGAAAGAGGGGAATTATCATTTTCACCTTTTTATTTTTTGTGCTGGTGCTTTTGAAATGTGCGAGAATGAAAGACTGTTCCTATGATTACCTTTCAAACACAAAAGAATTACCAAGGGTCAGAAACTGTCAGTTACAGCATTAACTGCTTTAAAGGCCTGAAGTCCTATTAAAAATTTCTCCTGACATGGAAATAAAAGCTTTAGGGCAACTATTTTTGTAAGTGTTGCAGTGGCATTTCAATTTAATTGATTTAATTCTCAGAAGAAACTGTTAACAAAAAGTTACTGCTTGAAAAGCTTGAACTATCTCTACGCAGAGAAAGACAAAGTGACTTCAACGTGAAGTTTCTACCAGACATCAAACAGCCAACTGAACCCAGAGAGCACATGGTGGACACACAGGATTACTCCAACCACACTAGGGGTAAAACAAACAAACAAACAAAAAAACCAAACAGAAAGCACCCTCTGAGTTATCAAACCTACCATTACATGCAACATCAAAATCTAATCCTTTTCACAACAATTACTACTGAGCTCAAACCTTTTGCTTTTCTCTACATCCCCAGATGTACAGAATGTAGCATCTAAATTGTTTTTTTCTACATCCCCCGAGGAATGTTGTTCCAGTATCTGACCTGGTTTAATGGCAAGAACCTTCTCTAATTTTCAAAGTAAATATCTTAATGTCCAAATTATCCACATCATTATGCCAACACTGACCTTTACTTTACATTTATGCTCTCTTCTTTCCCTTACTAGAAGTGTCAAAGGAAGTCAAGTTTTGGGGTTGTTTTTATTTTTAAATTCATCCCCTATAGAGAAGGGGAGTCCTTATGATACTTCCCTGACTCCATCTCTCAGGAAAACATACAGGACCAAAAGCATATAAATACTCAAGATACACAAAGTCTGAGTTGAAACTACAGTACTCAAACCCAACCTCACCCATTCTTGGTCCCATGATTTATTTTCAAATTTTAAGAACTGTTATACCTCTCAACCACAATATCATGGCCCTACCTATCATTATCAGAAGCACTTGTTCTCAAGGTGATATGCAATGAAGGTAGTTGCTCTCATGATGTACCCAGTAGTTTTTATCTTTACACCATTACAATTACCTGTTTCCAGATCCAGCACTGCAGCTCCTTCAGAGATCTACCAACACCTCAGAAGTCTCTTAGAACCTTTCACTGAACTGACATCAATCCAAGGGGTTTCTGCTTCATTCACATTTCCTCTAAATTATTAGAGCAACACTCTATAATATTATTATAATATTGTAATATACACTCAATAATATTATTATAATATTATAATATCATGTATTATAGTGCTATCCAGTAACTTCTATTTCTAGCTTTCAGCTGTATCCTTAAATATTCATATTCTGCCATGACTCCTATATTATTATCTTATGGCGGTGATATCCAGTCTAACATTGTGCAGTTCAAATTACTCCATTTTATACCCCAAGCTCTTGGTATTCCCACAAAAGTGTTTCAGCCCTGCTTGCGTTTCAGCTAATACAGCCTTAACTGCACTGAAAGCTGGCATAGTCATAACCATTAGTGACTACTGTTCTCAGAAATATTTATTGCACTTAATTTTTCTAATAATTGTCTATTGTTCTGTACAGTTACACCGTGTTATCCTTGGTTTCCTACCTCTTTTCGCATATACATTAATAAAAAAAACAGGCATTATGCAATTCTATCATATTTCTCAATTTCAAGTTCTTCAGCAGTAGCGTATATTCTCGACACCAGCAAGCCGTTTCTCTGGGGATTATAGTTTGATCTCGTCTGTTGAAAGACTCCTCTTGCAGTAAATGCATTTTAAATGGTCAAAATTTCTAATTCCTTTCTGTAGGAATAGGTCTCAAGTAACACATCTCTGTTATCCTGCTGTATGTCTGTGTTCCAAGGCCTGGGAGAATTCTGCTCAGCGCCAAGTGAGCCTGCACAGAGCCATGCAGCTTCTCCAGCCCACGGGACTCTTCCAAAAGAAGCCCTCAATATTTCTGCCATCTGCAGAGTCACAAACATCTGCAATTACCCTCCATTACACAGATTTCTCTTCAGCCTGTTTTTTTTAGAGCCTCAAGCTTCCCTTGTATATTGAATACACATGTAATATTGAATTGGATTTACCATTTTGTCCAGAACATCTGTAAACTTACAATTTTGGGTATGCCCACCTCTACATTCCACCACTATATCAAAGCCCTATGTGACCTCCAGGCTCTATGCTTTTGGTCTATCCATGACAAAGCAACACAAACAAAATAGGTTAGCAGGCTTGGAAAAGAAGCTCATTGCAACTTAACATTTCTTTCACCTTCCCCCACTCCCAAAGTAAAATAGGTTCACCAGCATGGGTTACATGGAGTTTCTAGTGACTCATTTTCTAACCATTAGTAAGAAGGGTGGGGATGGAGAATCTCACAGGAAAATAGAGGAGTAATTTCTAAATAATCTCTCTTTCTTAAAGTTACTAATCATATTCCTTTAGTTATCAAAAAATCCAAGTATCCAACTAGAAACTGAAGTTAATAAACATCCAAACTGGAAATGGGCTTTAGCTACAGGACAGTATGTGGCACTAGTTCTATATTCACAGCAAAGCAATGCAGTCTTAAGTGACAGAGCTTCAGTGCTACTACCACAGTAAGAAAGTTCTGAATCTCAAGTGCTGCCTTGTCACTTTTCTTAAGCAACAATAAAGAAAATCATGATAAAGCGTGAAAGCAGCAGCCACAAATCAGTACTCCCATACTCCTCACACATAAAATGAAGTCAGAAGCAATTTAGAATAAGAAACAATAGATAGCACTACCCCTGTCACTGGGAGATACCGAGAGAAAAACAAGCTGTACTTACTAAAAGACAAAGTTAAATGAAACAAGCACTTGCAGAATAAAAGCAGAAAAGACAAAAAGTTGCAGTTTCTCATGGCATAGAAGAGAAAAAGTTAATATAGCAACTCTGTTCTGGACCCTTAAGACAGATTTCTAAGGAGGCCCTGTAACACTTAAAATTTCTTTGTGGTTATACTATTTACAAGTTGCTTGGCTTAAAGTTCAGAAAGTTATGATGGAACATTAATTTTACTGGGCCTAATTATTAAGTGATAGTATGAAAAGAACAGCAAATTTTTTTTAGCATGTTTTTTCCGAAAATATTTGGTCTTCATGTTTTCATAAGGAAGCACAAATGTTATTCACAAACACTCGAAGTAAATACAAATATTTTCCTCATTTTACATGCCCCTCTCAATCTCAGGACATAGTTTGTAATAATATTATATGACCTTGTCAGACCTTTAAAGGAAGTCTTTCCTTAGAATCTTGTCCCTTAAACTCCTTATCATATTATCACCACGGAGAAGAGATGGAGCAGTAGCTGACATACTTTTCTTCTTTCTACTACTATATGAAGTTATAAATGGGAGAGGGCAAGTGAAGTACATAACCATAAAAGTACAAGTTTGTTTTTATCAGTACTTGGCTTTATATACAGAGAAGATGCAAATGTTTTGCTGTTATCAAAACACTATATGGATTCAATACCAAATGTATTTTGTACCAAATCCAAAGTTTATGGACACAATTACTTCAGCATTACCCCAGATTAAGCCCCATATTGTTGCCAGAAGCCTTAATATATGCAGAGATCTTTATCAAAAAGCTCTGAGCCAGGTTATTTGAAATACTGAGCCTGCTCTCTGGGTCCAGATCATATCACAGCAGCTTAAAACCCTAAACTCAAAGTTAAAATTGCACCTTTTGTAGTGCTAAAAATGTCAGTGTCCATTACCTCCCCTTATTTCATAGCACCTAAGAGCTATCCATCTATTCATAGAACAGAACCTCACCCATTCTACAGGAAAAAAAAAAAAAACAAAACCCAGAAATGCCAGACACCTTTATAAATTTGAAATGCAACTCTGTCACCACTTCACTCATGAGCAACACAGAAATGCAGTAACTGCTACAAACACAAGAGGGAACACAGCTTCTACCACATCTGCTGACAGGACACAACATTAATACTCCCAGGGCATTTCCTGGTCATCACCTGACTCCTTCAAGGATGTCTGGCCCTACTGCAAGCATTAGCCTAACTCTATTTCTTGTCTACTCAACCTCTCTTTTCTAGCAGTTATTTATTTCATTTCAGGCACAATGTAAGCCACAGGTACTTCACCCCGACAAAGTTTGAATAACTTGCCTATAACATATCATCAAACATGTCTAGTAAGACAAGAAGAGCACGTTTGAAGCACACTAGACTTTTTTAAAGCTAAAATAATAATTTCACTAGTAATTTACAATTAGTTTCCAAATTATTTTTCAGCAAATGACAGAGCTCAGTTAGACTTACTGCATCCACTTGAACACACACATCTACATGTATATACACACAGAATTCTTATTCACTACCTTGCTTCCTGGCATTTTTAAGCATCTTGGTATTTTTAATCCCACATATTGGCTACATTTATAATACACAGATCAGCAAACTTCTGGTCTGTCTTTGACTTTGTTTTCATTATTATTGATTTCTTTAATATTCAAGTAACTTTTTTTTTCCCTAATCCAGTTGCAACTCTGAGGTTATTTTGAAGACAAACTTGGCAACCTGTATTTCACAAAAACGATAGAAAGATGGAAGTTTCACCCAGACACTATGCTCAAACTGCTACCAGTTCTCTATCCAGGACTGGGATGTACTCAGATCTAGTTCACTGATTGCAGATACAAGAAAGCCAAACACTAGCATGTAAAGCAGCTGCATGCATGAATTGATGGGATTAAAGGAAAAATTACTTACTGAAAACCTACAGTAGGATTGATCATATAAAGGATAAGCAGGATATATAAACACAAGTGATACCTAAATTAATCCATCTGGGATAAAGAGACCAAGTCACTGATAGGAACTTCTAGGTAGTATTAGATGAATGACTGAAAAATCGTTCTGGGTTTAGCCTGGGATTAGACAGCAGGTAGCTCTTAGTATGCCTGATTGCATCTGTATTTTTTCAGACACAATAGGAACCAACTTATATCAATGTACCTCTTTCTTATTATGATTTTTACTAAATTTTAAAAAACACTGAACAACCTATTCAACAGCAAATGGCCCTTGGGCAAAGAGAGAAAATCTGGACTCAAGATGTGCATCCTTGAATGGAAACTAATAAGCAAATCTAGTAGATTTAGATTTACTAATCATGTTATCAGGTTTTTAATGTATTACAGCAGTTTCTAGCACAGCCTATAGAGGATAAGAGAATGGCATATGCTCAGAGGACAGGAAATACTAAGGCATCAAGTTCTGCTATTGAAAAGGAGAAGAAAAAGACAAGTTAGTCCCAAAATAATAGATAAGAAAAGATATTCAGTCCTCTCCTAGGGACACAAAACCAAAGAGCTGGTAGGAGAAATAAAAGAACAAGAATAATGGAAAGTTTATTTACAAATACACAAATCCATACTTTCTAACTTAGGAGACTCATTAGGAAGATCTCAAGATTTCTCTCTCAGCAAATCTCTGTAGATGCAAATAGGACCAAAACCCCACAATATGCAGGTTTATTGTTGTTGGGCTTTTTGTTTTATGCAAAGCAAGAAAGAAAAAAAAAGTCATGGGGGAAACACTAAACTACCAGGCACTACTACGTGACCAGAAACATCTAATAAGTAAATCTAACATGATGCTGCAATAGGTACCTACAGTTATTTTTTTTCAAAGGTTTGTATTGATGAAGAACTAATATTAACACTATGAACAGTCTTCTTAGAGCTAGCTTCAACTAAAACAGCAGATTTTTCGTGTAATAGGAGGCCGCATATATTTGTCATAACTCTCTTTAGGCTACTACATACAATATAAAACCTATATTCCAATGATTGCTCTATAAGGCCAAACAGCTTTCAGATACCTTTATGAGCCAGGACCAGCCCAAGCACAGAAACAAAAAGAATGGACACATATATAAACACTTAATAGTCAAGAATTACTTCTAAAGGAAAAACAACTACAACCAGCTACCTTACCTGAGCTTAGCGTGTCAAAGCACTGTCTTCAAGAAACTCAAACTGATTGCTTGAGTTGAAATTTTTATTTTTGACAAAGCATACTCTTTTCCCTCTCAAACAGGCTGTGTTGAATTTAGCAGTAACAGTGTTAAATTACAGTACTTCCAGTTGCCACTCCTCCCTACCTGGGGAAGGCACCACCCCCACAGCAAGGGGAACAAAATGTAAAGCTGTGCTGATCCTCAACACCTGCTATTCAACACAAACGAGCACTGGTATCAACACAGGCTGGAACACCTGGCTGAGACCAGTGACAGCCAGAACATCATTTGTTTGTGCTGCCCAGCACTAACACCACAACCAGTCAGGACAGCGACTTCTCCTGTCGCTTCAGCAGCACACAGCAAAGCTCATCATCTGCTTTCTACTCTTGTTTCCCATTCCCCTGTACTGAGCCAGGGGACAGGGATCTCAGGATGTTCAGTAATATAACTTGGATTTAATGCCTGTATGTTCCTTTTAAACACAGATGAATCATAATCCCTGAAGGTTATGGTTTTCCATACTTGCAAGACCGCTCCTGATGGGATTAATTTTTGTAATAGCATAGCTGATCACCACCATTGAGCCAATACAAAAAACACATAATCAAGCAGATTAATGTAGGCAAATAAACAATTCCCTAAGATCTGAAGGGACTTGCTATGTCTAGAGAATGGCAGTTTTATTTCTTAGCCTAAAATTTAAGCAAAGCATTCGAAAACAAACAGATTTCTCCAGGCTCCTGGAGCACTGATTAAGTCCAGCTGCTTCAGTATCTGTGTTGTTTTCTGCTGCCAATCTTTTCCAGCCATGTTCCCTTTATGAGAGCACCTAATCTGCCCCACTGAGTCTGATTACAGACTAGACATGGCTAACTACAGACTGGTGTCATCCTGTTGGCAACAAAATAAGTCATTCCTCAGCAGAGCTCTTTACAAGGCTCTATATTTCTGAAAACCCCGGTAAATAAAACAGGCCCTGGAAATCACAGATAGATGGATGTTAGTGCTGGGATCCTGCAAATGCTTTTCCTTACAATGTCTGATTGAATCAATGGCTGTGCAACTTCAATCCACTTTTGCTTCTCTTACATCATAGTTCTCCACCACACACATTCTGGTTAACTAGGAAAAGAAAGAAAAAACCTAAATCTTATCTGAGTCTTCACATTCAATCAGCCAGTGCATGGTATATGCTCAGAGTAAACGTTTCAGACATGTTAGAAAGGCCAGTGATATACTTAAATTGTGAAACAGTGACCTCTGCTTACTCACAGGACTTTGATCTCAAAGGCACAAAATTCTGGTTCTACACATTGAGCCTTGTAAGACACAGATTATAGGCCTCACAGCTTGATTTATTCATTTTCTTAAGGAGTTGTGCAGTGGTTTTAAAGCTGCAAAGACATTAGATGTGTGTGAATGCTCATGCCTTCCAGAAGGAAAGTAATTTTCCATTTCTAGGATGAAAATGGCACTCTGAGTGGTATGTTCTCTCACTTTGATGAAGAAAACCATTTCTGTACAGATTGTCCTGACTGGAAGGATATGAAGAATGGAATAGCTAACTAACAAACACTTCTGGTCAGGAAACAGGCAGCACCAGCAATTCATTTTTCTGCTCCTTACACTCCACTGCTGCTACCAACACAAATCAAGCTGAGCTGAATGGATAAAGGAACAGAAAGCAACAACTGTTCAACTTGATGAATTTTCTTTAGGAAAAAGATCTCATACCTAAGTATTATTGATAGAGAACACAAAAACCACTGTGGAGAATCAGTCAAATTTAATATAAAAATTCCATCCAAAGAAAAAGTGGATGTTTAATTTTGAGAATGTTTCCTAGTTAAACTCACATTCTCAATAGAACCTTGATGTTGAGGTGAGCTACAATTTCACTTACATTTGAAAAAATATTTCAAACTAAAATTCTGAGTTAAGTATTTGTTCACTGCTGCAGCAAAATCTGAGGGGTGTATTATGTATTCTCAGCAGTAAGGAGATAAAACATACACATACACATCCACAATGCAAGCAGACTAAGAGCTTTTATGGACTCAACACTGTGCCAAGATAGAAAGGGCTTCTGGGTACCTACAGCTCAAAAAACTGGAAACTGCCAGTGAAATAGTTCACGTATGTGGTTGCACAGCATTTGGAACCATTTCAAAGAGAAGGGGAAAGGAAGGGAGTAGTATCTAAATTCAATATTTCACCTCGCTTTTCTGGACTAATCCTTAAAAGAATCCATAATGTGGCTGGTAGTAAATTAAACTCTCAGCAGCAAAATGGTCCTACATCCCGCTTTGCCCCAGGGACAGAGGTGCTGGAAGCCAATCTGAGCATGAGAGAAGCAATTTACCCAAAGCACCTTATGCTTGGACTAATCTGAACAGCACAGAGACTGTGAGGCATCAGCTCAAAACCAACATAAATTAGAGCAATCCCAATTGAGCCTGAAGAGAGAAACGTAACAGTTTCATCTTCCAGGGTCCCAAAATCCAGTTGTGTGCTTCAGGTTTTGCACTCTAGAGATGGTGATCAGTGCCAGGACATCTACTTAGTTAACAGAAGAAGAGCCCTGAAAACAAAACATTTCAGGTTTCACAGTAACCTTGCTCTGCCTCCAGCAGTGCCAAGCCAGCTTGTCACAGCAGACAGCTGTGCCACCAGCTGCCACGTACCAGAGGTGGGGGACATTGTTCTGGGACATTTCATACATCTTAAGAGCTATCAGTAGCATTTATGCTGTCCATTCCTGCTACACCAGAGGATTTAAAACAAACAAACAAACAAAAAATTAAAAGAAAGGGATAGCCTACCTCCTCATACCTACTTTGCAGTAATTGTGTTTTACTACAGCTCTTCACCGTACCTGGCCAGAGCTGAGGTTGTCTTCTTTTAAGTCTGATACTGTCTGGCAGTGACTTTGCTGTTTTTCTCACATGGCAGGCATCACTCATGATGATTTTAGTGAATGCTTTGTTTATTTACTTTATTTTCATTTGTAAGTCTTCAGGTTAAGTGAAAGGCTAAGTACAGATTCAAGCATGCAGTCTGTATCCATTTAAATATATGTCAAAATTTTGAAATGCTATCATACCAATATGCTTCTATCAAACTCCTCATCCATAGGAAAGGAAATAAAAGGAGGCCTAGCTTGAGGTCAAATTTCAGTCATTAAATGAGCACAGCTCCCACTGACAGCTGCATTCTCTGCCATTTTATTTCATTTCCGTGGATGCTGAGAAAACAATAGATTTGACTGGCAATTTTCATATTAAACTAAAGGAAGAATTCTAAGTAAAAAGTGGTTAAAAAGATACAACAGTAAGTTCTGACCCCTAGATCATTGGCCCGGAAAAGTATAATTTGCATCTTTTTATGTCATCAGAGGACTCAATCCCACAGTACCAATTCTGTCCCCTTCCTTTGTTGGGTCTGCTGAATTGTGCTTCAAGGAGCAAAGAGTACCAGGTCACCAGTGGCTGCTGGCAGAGAGATAGATACAGATTCCAGCTCAGCACTGCACTTGACAGCAACTTAATTTTGCTGTTGTTGTTACTAAATTATGCATTTCATTTACAGCATGGAAGAAACTTTATTGTACTGGACAAGTACAAATAAACACATTGCTGTCCTGGATCAATCGATTCCAGAATCACTCTTACTTCACATAACACACAATACTACCTGAAAGGCCTTGCTCGCTCTTCTGTCCGTCTTTTTCTGTCAGCGACAGGAAGCAAAAAAAGAAGAGAAACTATTACAAATAAGAACCTTCTCATGGCACTGGGCTACTCAACCCAGACTAGGTGGCTCCTGGAGGGTCCACTTTCCAGTACAGTCCATAATGAGTGGGGTAAAACATGGCAACCAACACCCATTTAAGAAGACTTTAGCTAAAAAAGCACATGCTAGTGACTACCATTTGACTGTCACTTATTTCTTGCCTATCTACAACGTACATTTCCAAGTGTTCTGATGTTCTCTGACAATCAAATTTTCATCTGTTGATAGCATAAAACTTTCTCTCCATCTAACAAATCATATACCACTAAATGTTACTATTATCCAATTGGCCTGTATCCAGTCATCCTTTCCCAGTAGGATAAGAAATCAGTCTTAATTTTATAGTTTAAGATTGCTTAATTAAGATTACTTATTCCTGTGTTAGATTGAAAAATTACACTCACAAGGAAAAGGGTGACTGGCTATTTTTTTAATTAGCATTTTGGCTATGACTCGCACAAGATTTTTGATAGCAATGAAGCAATTAATTTGTAGACCACCCAAAATAAATTGCATTTTATTGATAAACTATATTATATTTTGAAAATGTTTTTAGTTTATATTTTAATTTCATACCTACACAGGCATAGGAATGTAATTTGAAAACAAAGGATTACTTTTGATATTCAAATGAGAGGGGGTTTTGTATGTGCTTTTCTTTTGGAAAAAAACAAAACAAACAAAACAAAACAGCTATCTGTCATGCCCTGAAGTAAGCTGCACTTAGGTTTTATAAATAAAAACAAAGACAGAGACTAGTGGAAATGCAGAAATGTCATCTTTTCCCTTGTTCTCCCAGCATTTCTGTCATTTCTCATTTTCCTGATCTAAGACTGTCTCAAACTGCCCAAAGGTTTGTGCAGTTGACTTATTTTCAGCTGCTCTGCTATCACTGCCAAAATGAGACATATAATAGACAGTTTAGATCAACTTTGTTACTTTTCATTTGATTTCCTTAGTCTAAAACAACACATACATCTACACTTCAAGCTTTCATTTTCTTTTTCTCACCACTGAATTAATAGAAGTTGTCAACAAAAAAGCCTAAAAAACTGAGGAAGAAATCAATGAAGACAGCAAAATGAACAAAGGGACTGTCACTTCACCTCCAGCTTTCCAGGCTATCAGTGCCCATCCTTTTAATCCTTAGTAAAATATCCTCTCCTAGTCCTTCATATCTACCTCCTACTTCAATTATCCCTGGCTATCGTTATAGGAACTACCTAGTCTTTCTTCCCACAAAGCCAGGTTTCCACCATTTCCAACATAAGCTTTCTCTGGAAAAACCACTCTGTTCCTTTATCTTTACCAGATTATATGGGAAAAAATTACCATTTTTGAGGCAGACGTTTCCTACAAGGCTGCACCTAAAATGCACTTAAATACTTCTATGCATTCCAGTATACAAAAAAAAAAAAAGACATCTTTCAGCCAGAAACTCTACACTTTTGTGTTGAAAAGAAAATAATTAAACCTCCTGTATTCATTGTGAAGAATAACACTGCATTTTAGATTAAGGCAGAAAACTACCACTTTTAAAGGCACAAAGAACAAAGAGAAAGAAATGTTGAATGTATTTCAGTACATGGCAATACACAGTTCTAACCAGATCATTAAGTAATTCTCAATGATAGTGCGTTACTAATAAGGTGAAGAACAGGAAACTGGGATGGTAAGCAGTCAACAGCACAAACAAAAGTGCCTCTGCACCTCAGGGGTTGGATGCACACATGAACCAGAAGAAATCTTGCAAAAAAATTCTTCAAAAGAAGATATTCAAACCACAATTCATAACAAGACTTTTAATAAAACCACCAATGTGTTCTGCTTTTAAAAAGAATGCAGATTTAAAACTGAAGACCTTAATTGAGATGAATTCCTTGATCTGAACCTTCTGTTCCCGTTAAGTCACCAACTATGACCAGCAAACTGCCCTGCAGAGTGAAATTCTTATGAGGATACATCTAAGGAGACAGGTCTTCCACTATGTCCTACTTAAGCACTTCCGTGAATGAAAAATAGAGCTGTAAAACACCAAGTGCCACGGTCAGACCAGCACAGAAGTAAGAACTGTGCCAACTCAGAGCTTAATGTAGTGCTGACACAGATGACAACTTTCAAGCTCTGTTTTTCAGGATTAAGGTAATTTCAAAATCTGCAAATATAGATCTTAATCTAAATTCCTTCCAACTCAGTGTTTATTTAGTTCCAATGTAATCTAACTTCTGGCAGTCACATACAAAGAAGGTTTTATGCTTTATCTCTTATGCAAAGAGTGATTAATAAGTACTAAAATTCCAAAGGAACTATGAGAGATATCTTACCTATTTCATCTGCAAAAATTACTGTAAGCCATTTCTTATGACACGGAATTAAATATTAATGTTCCTTAATATTACTCCTAACATTAAGAATCCTCGCATGTTAAATATTAAACCCACAACTAAAAATAAGATTGGAAAATTACTTGCAAAAAATGTTAAATATGCCCTATAATAATATGAATTTGAAGTTGAATCTAGCTGCTATTATCAGGAATCACTGCCCCATTGAGCTAGAAGGGGGTGCACATGCACACACTGACTCAAAACATTTCCAAAATGAGGAGAGAGGCACAAGGTAGTAGTACAACTGGACACTACAGGAAAAATGGTAATTTTGTGTAAGCACAGCAGCAGGAGCTTCCTATGAGAATGCTTATTTCTGCCTTTTGGTTACACAGGTATCTCTGGCACACCTATGTTTTCTCCCTTGCTGCCTTTCTTGGCACCAAGTTTATATATGTCCATTTATACATGAACACTCCCTTCTAGCCTTTTCCCCCCAACTACAGTAGACCAGTCAATGACTAACACATCTAAATAGGCCAGTGGGAATGTCAGTAATCTATGAAGTAATGCTGCTATTTACAAATAACACATGACATGCTCTGTAACAATTCAGGAAACCAAGTACAATTAAAAATGTTCTTTCAAACTGAAGGTTGGAAGTATTACATTGATTCATTCTGAATTTTTAGGGTGACATCAATTTTAAAGTTTTAGCTTTGGCAGCTCTAAGTCCAGCCCAGTCTCAAGCTCACACAAACACCCATCTTTACTTGAGCCATTGAGTGTTTCCTGGGCAATCCAGTCATTACTATTTCCATATGCTTCCCACGTGAATGGAATGAGATGTTAAGGTGGTAATGCTGTAGCCATAATGGTGCAGTAACAGACAAGGCAAGGCTTGCAGGCCAGGACAGCACCCACAAAACCATACCCTGCATAACCCACTGCAAACAGAGTTTGCTTCATTGCACAATGATCATAAAATCACAGAATGGTTTGGGTTAGAAAAGACCTTAGAGATCATCTCACTCCAACCCACCTCCCATGGGCAGGCACACCTTCCTTCAGACCAGGTTGCTCAGACCTCCATCCCACCTGGCATTGAACACTTCTGGGGATGGGACATCCACAGCTTTTCTGGGCAACCTGTGCCAGTGCCTTAGCACCCTCACAGTAAAGAATGTCTTCCTAATATCTAATCTAAACCTACTCTCCTTCAGGTTAAAGTCATTCCCCCCTCATCCTATCACTCCTTTTACCCCTTGTAAAAAAATCCCTCTTCCTTCTCCAGCTCTCTTGTAGCCTGGAGCCTTCTCTTCTCCAGGCTGAACAACCCCCTCTCTCTCAGCCTGTCTTCATAGGAGAGGTTCTCCAGACCTCTGATCATCTTCTTGAGCTCCTCTGGACTCATTCCAGCAGGTCCATGTCCTTCTTGCATTAGGGGTTCCAGAGCTGGATGCAGCACCGCAGGTGCACCCCAGAGCAGAGCAGAGAGGCAGAATCCCCTCCCTCCACATGCTGGTGCCTCAAGGATGCTTTTGATGCATCCCAGGGTATGGTTGGCTTGCTGTGCATCCTTTTCTCCACCCTAAGGGTCTTCCAGTAAACAGAAGAAAATTAAATTCCTGCTACAGATCTCATCTTTCCCCTTATTTAGAAAAGAAAAATTAAATATTTTATGATGGAAAAAAAAAGTGTTGGGTACTTACGATAAAACAAATTTTAAAAACCCAACTTTTGCACCCCATGCTCTTTGTGCATTTTTAAAGCAATGCCAAAGAAAGTTTAGAAAGTTTCCTTTCTATAATACTACATTTATAGGCAAAGTGTTAGTGTCTGTAGAAAGACTAATGGGTTTCCAACATATTTCTTTGATAAATGGGTTAACTAAATTAGAATTTTTGTTTTGTTTTTGTACGGGGGGGGGGTTGTTTTGATTTTTTTTTTTGTCGTTATTTTTAATTAAGTTGGTCCCTTGCCTGAAGCAGCCAGAGTTGTTTACCCACAATGGCCGTGAAATTCCCGTGCTTGATGGTTTAATTATCTCCTCATTGCCTGGTAATTCTTCTAAGGCTTTTTTTTTTTACGTGGCACAGCAAACAAAAAGAATCATCTGTCTGTCTTTGTTCAGTGCTATGAACTTACTTACACTGTGTCCCCTTCTTCACATGGGATGACTTTTAAGTCGATGGATTAAATCAGGGTCTATTTTAAAGACAGTATAAATGCCACTGCAGTCCGTGACCTGCTACCTACAGACATTACAGGATCTGAATTGTGTTTACTCCTTTGGTCCCATCACCTGTCAGATGCAGACAATTGTACTGAGAAGAGCACGATAAGTTACAGGCATCTCCCACCTCAACGCTGGGTCTTTGGCTTACACTGTCTGATTCTGTTAGTGGTCTGGGTATGATGAGAACTAGGTCTGAAAGCTATGAATATCCTTCACTGGGCTAGAATGGGAACAACACTATTTGGACAGAAATAGAACAAGCTGAAAGATAACCATGCATGAAGAAAGAGGAAAATCCAGTATCCCTGACAAGCGGGCAAGGTAGCTGTAGTATGTCAGAGACTTTACAATTTTTCTTCACCAATGAACACTTGTCATTAAGTTCCAAAAAACAGCTCTATGCATCTTTCAGTAAAAAAAAAAACAACAAAACCAAACAACAAAGCAAAGAAAACCAAAACCAAAAACCAGACTGCTTAACAGTATGTAAGGATAGAATTTACTGTAGTCCAAGGAGGCAGTCGGCTCAGCATTTCCTCGTATACATAGAAGTTCTCTAAACACAAACAGGAACAGAGCAAACTTTGAGGTAAGATGGAAAGTAGCCAAGTACACAAAGAATTAACTTCATTGTTAAAGATTCAGGAAAGCTGCAACACTGAGACTGTTTATGGCATGCTCCTTCGTTTCCCATCTGGTAGGCAAATTTCCATTAGCCCTGATGTTTTTATGACTCCCCAGAGGTTGCCTGCTCTGCAGACACAAGCTCTCCTCCAGTTTCTCATTGCCATTCAGCAGAGGCACATCTTACCTTGTGTCTTCAAGGATTCAAAATGCAAGTCTGACCCTCAGCCCAATCAGGGTTTTCAAGATGAAACCTACACTTCCTACCAAGATACCAGCACTTCTGTGTCTCTCTTGCCATCTTGTCCCTTCTGTGAATTTCCAGAATCAACACATGACGGGCTAATTCACTTAAGTTAAAAATGAAATTTCAAAAATAAAGTTGGGTTTGTTTTTTTTTTAGAAAACAAAACCCAAAAGCCAAGATTTTACAGAGTGTTTCCTTGAGTTCAGCAAGATTACGGCACTGCAAATGGGGTCAGAATCTGCTCCATCACTTAGGGGAGGTGAGAGATGTGTGACATTGCTGACTACACAACAAAGGCTCTTTTGAATTATTTACCACAGCACAACTAACAAATCATCTGGATGTAAAACTGCAACACTGCTCCAAATACAGAAATTAAAAACTAGGGTCATAACTGACAGCCTGGTATTGTCTTTTAAAACAGCTTTAAAATATATCTGCTGCTATGTTTTTAGTATTCCTGCACATCATAACTCAATTTTCATAGAAGTATTTCTACCTTGGCCTTCAAACTTTAGTGTGAGACATTGCTCTTTCGGAGCACAAAAACAGATTCTCAAAGCTGATGTTTTTCAGAACTTCGGAAGCATCTGACAAGAAGACAAATTCCCCACAGACATGGTCTAGACCCTCATCAGTATTTTATTTAAAACAGGTAAAAGGTTTTATGTTTCATGGTGTTTTGGCCTTTTTTTTTTCCCCCCATCTGGAACAGCTCACGAGGACAAAGCTAGTCCTTCTTTTTGTAAAAGAAAGGGGAAAAAAAAAAACAAAGAAAACATTAAGAGAGATTCGTAGCCACAAACCTCAGATCTCCTCTTCAGGCAAAATGTCGAAGCATGTAATTCTATTGTAACATACCAAAATTGATTGTCAAGGTAATTTCAGCACACTGAAAATGAGTAATCATAATTTTCCTTTTGAAAAAGAGTACAGTTTTTCTATATTCCCTTCTTGATATAAATCTTAATAAATATTCATAGATAACTCTAGGACACCTCATTAACAAGCTGTTCAACAAGTAGAGCAAGTGCTGAATTAGGTGCTTTAAATAATTATTATAAATGTATCTTCTCATAGTAACACAGAAACAATTGTAGCATGTTCCTTAGTGGAACATGAGATTTATTTAAATATGATTACCAACAAGTGGTACCATCTGGAAGAAGGCTCCAAAGTCTGGCTGTACTAGAAAAACAAGTGGACAACTCCACATGGGTTAGCTTCCATTTGTCCCCATTGCTCAGGTAAGAAGGGACTGGTTCCCAAACCCCTCGAAGCTCTGCTTATTTTGCTTCATGTGGGACTCCTCACCTTGCTTCCCAGATCAGCATCAGTAATTCCTCCAGCTTGCACCCATGGCCACATAATAGACAAGCAAGTTCTATCTGTAACTGGCAACTGGACCACCTGTGGCAACAGAAACAGAGGAATTTTCTCCTCACATGCAAAAAAGTATAATAACAAGGAAGGTAAAAACTTTTTATTTACATCATACTACAAGAGCAGTAAACTCAGAGGGTTACTTTGGTAGTCTAATGCATCTGTGGCAGCGTTATTCTACAATCTTTGATCACACAACATGCCAACAGGCACAATGACATAACAACAGGCACAATACCCTCAGTAGCATCCCAAACACTGAGACAGCAATGAGACCCATTCTCAGGAGCAAAGTTTTAGAGGCCAAGCTGGTGGCCCTCAAACAACAGGTGAGTGCCAGCCCAGAAAAAAATATCAGGAAACAGGGTGACCAACCTCCAGGTTGAGGGGAGGAAAAATAAGAAAAAAAAAAAAAGGAATTAGGACCAATACCATAATCATGGTTGGAGGTGAGAGCGTTGGACATCAGATCAGACAGTTTATTTCTGAAATACTTTTTATACAGGTCTAAAATAAGCTACCATTTATTCTTGCTTCAGTGTTTCTATTCCTTTCACCCTGTGACTCAGTCACTGACTTTTCACATCGTGCTTTTGTCAGGGATCTGCTCTGTCAGGTTCCCAACATCTTCAGACCCGTCATCAGCTGCAAAGTGTAGGACAGCTCCTATTAACATGACTATGGACATCCATAACCTTTTTTTTTGTACTGAACTGGTGTTTCACATGCTTTTACTTTTGTGCAAGGTTACCACAGTTTACCATTCAACTAAGAACACTAATCAAAACAAATAAACAAAATAGCTGTGAATGCTGAAGCAAAAAGATCCAAACTGAGACACGTTATCTCAATTTACACTTGGAGTTCAAGCGACAGCTAAAATTTTGACCTGCCAAGGAGGATTTACGCAAGGTTTCCTTTGCTGAAAGTTATGAATGATAAAAGTTAAAGCTGAATTTTCCAAAGACTACATAAACATAGAGGGGCACTACTTAACGTGTCCCTCCAGAACCCATACATACATGCAGGATGTCTCTAAGCATAGATTTACTGGAATATCTACATTTTCTGCTGATAAATCTTTCACATTATCTCCAAAATACTGATGTTACAGATATCCATGTGAACATTTAGTTCCCTAAAAAGTATTATAGTAGGAACAAAAAGAAAAGAGAGGGAAGTGCTGTTTCCTCACTAAACACTCCTACTGTTTCACAGTACTTTTCAATCCCCTTCTTAAAAGAAGTGATTAGTACAAGTTGTGATTTTATAAGACTTTTTTTCTTCAAACATATTCAGCATGTCCTGACTTACATCTTAGGTATGTACAGTCTTCTTAATTTACCACCAGATTAATTACTGATCAATTTTAGTGCAGGGCACTATGTATATTTACATGTATATTTTGGCAGCCTGAATTAATTCAATAATCCCAGCATGTGGATAGCTTTGCTTTTTCCAGTACGCAGTTCCAAAGAAGCCATTGTGACCAGGCTTTTCATTTTTGTCAGAGAAAGAAAATCCAATTTATAAAAACCTAAAGCTTTCACGGTGTTACATCAAACTGCTTTCTCATTTCACTTGCAGATATATAACAAAGCAGTTCAACAACTATGCACACAACCTTTACAGGCTGAGTCCTCTAATCCCTCTTGCTTTTATGCTTTGGTAAGGAAACCTATCTCTAAGGCTATCACATCTTGATGGTAAAGAAAGTGATTTGAAAGTTTCTTGCAAATGTTATTTTCTCCACCTCGATCAGAATTTTTGTACCATCAGGCATTGCTAAAGGAAAACTTTGAAAGGATTCCAGGCTTTACTAACAAAGGATGTACTTTGCTAACAAACAGCTGTCCCAACTCCCACTGTCACTTAAGCTCCCTTGCAATGCTTGAACAACATTGAGACGCATTTGAGCTTTTTAAGGCTCACACATCATACCATTTTGAAGAAGACTGATACCACAGGAACTGGTTCATATATACACCACTTCACACACACACACACATTCTGTAAGGGAAAGACAAACTCCAACAGCACATGCAATTTGACATCAGATTATGTGCAATTTCATTAATTTTATTTTAAAACCCATATACGCATACCAGATCATCCTAGGTGAATGACAAATGGCTGTAATATAGCTCTAAAATATTAAAATGAAGTCTCACTCATCGTTGTTTTATCAGTTGACAACTTCTGTCCAACGGTTTGAAAATATACATCTCAAATAACATTTCCAGCAATACATGTGGTTTTCCTAACCAATAACTAACTACAAACACAGGCCACCTAACCACACTAAAACTGTAGACTGATTTTTCAGTGTAACAGCTATCTTACAGTAACTGCTCAAACATATTCTCTTGCTCAAACAAGGTAAATTCAAGACAAATTTAGACCATGAAAAATAAGCGACCTTATATTTAACAGGAGTATATGCAGTAAAAACATACTTATCTATGAAATGAGCCATAAATGTGGCAGCTTCTACTGGGTTTGTAAAGAATTCCAAATGTTTTCAGGCTTCCTCATATTTTACACTGCCATCTAGTGTAGGCTGCATTCATACTTTCCAAGCTTCCAACTATCAACACCTGAGGTATCCAAACCCCCCAAAAATTCCACAAAAATAGCGACCATCACTTTTGTTTATAATCACCTGGAAACTATTGATTCCTAGAAGGAAAAGTCTACACCAGCCAGATGAAACAAAATAGCCAAATTTAAAGGTATCTGACACCAACAGCAGGAAAAAAAAATTCCTAGAGATACAACAATTATGAATTGTTGCTCTGGGGCTAAACAACCACCAAATGTGATTCACTGGGAAAAATGTTTAATGTAGATCCACTGAGTGAAAAATCAATGCAAGTTAAGCATCTGTGCCTGTATAGAAACTACAGATCAAATTAAACAGTATTTCTCAATAGCAGGTCTAAAGTGAAAATGCTTATTTCAATTTTTTTTTTTTAACCAGGTGTTTCTTCACTATTTACATCCTCTGCCTTTATTGCAAGGTTCAATCACTGGATCATGGCCTGATGAGCCTGGTCACACTGCTCCTGTGGAAAGAGCTCCTGGGCAGGATTGCAGGGAAGGTTGCTTTATAATCAACTTTCCACACAGAGGCAACATTCCTGAATTATCACTTCCAGCTAACACAGAGAGGCTACACCACATGGCCAGCCTTCAAAAGACAAACAGATTCTGTGCCATGACAGACAGTAACACAGAAATTCCAGATAGAGTGTAGCTCTGGAGCTGCCTTTTAAAGTGGGGGAAAAAAAAATACCCAACCCACACACTTACTTGGCTAAAGCAAAAAGGCACTTCTTGAACACTCCAACTTCTAGATTATTAGTTTGAAAAATTAAGGATCTTCTCATCAATCGAAAGAGTATTTTTAAAACTATAAAAATAGCAGACTGACGTTACTGTGAACGTCAAATGCAGTATCTCCTGCTCTGTGTACCAAACTCTGTTCTCATTTACAGAGTTAAATGGAATAACCCAATAAAGGCATTTATTCCAAAATTCCGCCTCTATGGTAGAGAAAGTTATTTCATCTTCTAAAACTCAGTTCTGCTGATACCTGTTTTCTTTAGCCATTTACACAAACACAAGGCAAACAGAACCTGTTACTGCTGGAATAGAAACACCATATGACACCAGGGAGTTGATGGATTCTGCTTAATGCTCTGTTTGCACAGCCACAAATACACAAGATACCAAGCTACATTTAATACCTAGATTTAAGACCCATTTTCATGGGTTTGAGCCATTTTTGTAACAGAAATATGCCCCCTAAGTTCAGTGCATGTTACTAGCATTGCTATAATACAAGTTCACACTCCATAACAAAACAAACAATACAAAAGCCTGATGGTACATGAAAAACTGTCAAAATATAATAAAGGCTTGCTTCCTGCAAGACTTGCTTCCTCTTAGTTGTCCATTACATATCCACCTCTTACAGTTAAAATAAAAAAGTGTCTTTCTAGTGCCTCATATTGAGATTTCACTCTGTTTGCCAAATTAGAGTTTTTGCAGCAAGAAACTCCTATTGACAAGTGTACAGCTAACAGAATTAAAGAAATTGATTTAAATTAAAGTGCTTTAGTTATGTATATATGTTAATTTTAAGAAAAATGCTCCCTAGACTGACTTAGCAAAGACTGACTGTACTTGGGATAAATGTTCACTGAGGTCACAGCATAGGGTGGATCATAGAAATGGGATATACAACAAAACAAAAAACATCCATCAATATAGCACAGATGAATTTGATTTTTAATGCCATGACAGAACACAAACTCAGCCTGCCAAAGTGACCTCAATAAATAGCATCGTATTTAATAACTTTGCCACTCTACTATGTCAAGTAAGCACCTTTACCTTGTGCTGTCCTATACATTTTCATTAAATAGAGCATTCTTCAACATTAAAAACAATCTCAGGGAATCTATGGGGCAAATTCACTCACAAATAGGAAGAAGCTTAGTTTGCCAGGCTGAGGCAAAAAGCCTATTAGCATCCAAACCCATGGAAAGCAATATTAAACTTCCTGTGCAGATACAGAGCTGAAACTACTGTAAACAGAGAACTGTCTTACCCAGTCTCTTCTGGATTCAGAAGGGTGGGATCTCTAACACTAGAGAAGCAGAAATAACTCTACATGTTTTAGAAGTCCCATTAAAGATACTGACATCGAACAACTCAAACCCCATTGCTGAAACATGGAAGCAAACTTTATCATTGTCAACTTGAAAAACCTACCAAATAAGTGAATACAATTTGTTCTATTCACTCCCTCTTAAGACAAATTAATAATCATACCATGTACAGCATAAGATGCCCATTTCACTTTTCAGTATGTTATCTCAGTATATCTTGCCAAAAAGGTACACAAGACTTGGAAGACAGACAACATATCCTGTCTCCTAACAGCAATTTTCACAGTAGAATAGATTGTATAATCTGATTTGCTGTTTGAGATTCTGCCTATATTTAATTAATTTATGACGACAGAGGGAATGAGGAAAAAACCTTCTTCCCCAAAATGACTTGCTACTGACCCGGACAAATCAACTGAATCTACCTTTGCAGATTATGGAGAAAATGCACTAAAGAATTCTCCATCACTAACTTACACATTTTTTCTCTCCTTACTATTCAGCTGCCAAGCAGTAAGCACAGCCTTCCAAAGAGCAGGAAACTGAAATTCACAACCTCAACTCCCTTTTAGAATTGTCAGTGTGCATTTTGTATGAAGACAAGCAAGTCTTCTTAATTAAAATCCTCTATCATCGTGAAGACATCTGTGAGCTGAAGTCCAACTCCAACCTTGTGCAACCCAGCCGGCCCTTCAAGGTTTGCCTCAGGTTTTCTGTAACAGATCAACTATCCAGGAGAGGAAAACCTGAGAAGCTAACTGATCAGATCTGTATCTGGCAGAGTTAAGGAAGAATTAGACATTCCCTTAAAAAAAAAAAATCTTAAAGACTGCAAGAGCAAAATCGACTGTGACTGCTGCCAAATAAAGAGATGGATAATCCAGGACAAATTTGTAGTGAGATTGCCAGGTTTGTAGGTGATATCAGGAAGTGTGGGGAGGGCTCCTAAACCTAGGGCAAGTAGTAGATAAGACCTAAGGCTTGGTGAGGCCAGAACTGCCAACTCACCCCAAGTAACATTTCAGCCTTCCCTCCACCCCACGTTTTGACACGCAAAGTGAGATTTACAAGTTAATTTAAAAAGACAAGGAAAAGTATTTCATAGAATTTGATTTATACCAGCCCAGATTGCTTTGGAAGAAGGAATTCTTCCTCAAAAGTGTAATAAATAATATTCACCATTCATCAACAATAACAATAAAATATTAGTGTAATACAAGATATTTAATAAGCCAAACAAAACTAGCCCTTCCTAAAAATTTCCATCAGTCAGAGCATTTGGCATACAGGAAAGATTATGAAAATATAAATTAGGAAGAGAAACATAGCCCAAGTGTTTAAGAATGCTAGTTCAAGTTATCATAAATTTTAAAGAAACATTGCTGTTGGGAGTAATTGTCCACCTTTCAGTTTGTCTTTGTTAGCAAACTATTTTACTTTCTCCTGTAACTCTGTTACATAAACCCAAAAAGTATTGTTTTCATATTTCTCTGCACAAGTCATATGCTAAAAATACATATCCATAACAAGCTAAATAATTCAGCAGACCTATCAATCCCACTAGTTTGCCTCAAAATTCACAGTGAATTTTAGGCCTAGGCCTATTGAAACAATTACTTCACCTGCAGACTAACTCGCAGCCTGCACTCATTACTGTCAGCCAGCAGCACTGGCCTCTGCAGGCTGACTTCGATGCTCCAGGCAGATCTTCTACTGGTGTGGTTTTCACTGGGTTTGTTTTTTTTTTCTTCTTACAGTACAGTAGACTTCTAGGTACAAAACACAGTATTAATCTTGCATTTTTGATTCACAAAACCTTCACCTGATGTTCTGAAATCTTCCGGTCAGATCAGAAGACAAGGAGACCACAGATCATAAAGGAGGATCTGTAGAAGGCACCTGGATACACCTGCTCAAACTGATATACCTTAGCCTGAGGAACATAGATTTGTTTGATCAAAAAGAACTAAGGCAGCCTCGCAGATAAGTCTCTCAAAAGAAAGAGAAACCAGACCAAAAGAGGGATCAGCAGTACTTGCAAGGTTTGAGGAACCCATGGAGAACTGGAACTCAAAGCTTCAGTTAGTCCAAGAAAGACAGAAAAAGATTTATTTTAAAGGAAGGTTTAATCTTATCATGAGCACTGTAGAAACTGTCAGAAAGCAGAGGGGGAAAAAAAGCAAAAATAGGTCTCTGAAGTAGTAACACTGCCACATGCTCTCACTAATGCCATCAGGGCTGTAAAAATCTCACAGGACTAATTGATGTTCATATTAATCTTGTTACTTGTATCTTAATTTCACCGGAATTATCAAAATGTGTGAAGTAAACAGCATTCAGCCCTGCATGGATAGATACAGTAATGAGGGCTTACATACACAAACTCCATCCAATATACAGGTTCACAGAACAAAAAAACCCTAAGATACCACAGGGCTTTAAAGCTAGCTCAAATTTAATCAAGTAAAATAAAAACAACATTTTAAAAAAATCAAGTTACTAGAAAACCACCTTTTTAAAGACTGCTATAACACTTCCAAATACTTATCTGAATACAAGAAGTTTTGTTAGTAACCAATTATTTACATGAACTCTTGCTTTGATACAGACCGAGAAAGAGACATAAGAGACATTCCCCCCCATCGTTCTTACTATGTAGACATCATTTAAATATAGAGAGTGCCTGCAAGCCAGTGAAGACTGAAAAATCTTTCTCGTCTTTGAGATTCAGAGCCAGATTTAAACGGCATATGTATGGCCTGATTTTAGTATATCTATTTTAACACATCATTAATGGGTAAATAAACAAGTAAATTTCTTCTGGCAAGGAAGAGAGATGGAAACATAATTATGCATCAGATGAAAACACAGCTCCACAAAGACTTCATCCTGTTAGTTCTATTTCAGATAAGCCATTGGGTTAGTTTTGGGGACCAAGCAAGACGGGAGTCCCAGGCTCTGCCATCCATGCTTCAAAATCTCTGTGTCATTTCGGGAAAAAGAAAACAGAGCCTACTGGATCACAGATCAGAAATCAAACATCATTTCCCATACCCCCTTTTCTGGTTGATACAATTTCAAGTTACAACTCTGCTCAACTTAATTATCTGTAATACCTTTCTTGTGGTTTCCATTACATCTCAGCAGACGCTGCTCTTTGCAAGATGGGGATGGGGATCCTATAGCTCAATTACTCCACCGAATTAACCCTTTAGCGTCACCTACTGAACCCGCTACCCGCCTCCTCGCCCAAGTATCCCCAACTTCCAAAGGTGACAGAAAACCTTTGCAGGCAAGGTTCTCGAGATCCCCCTAAAGCCCCTTCAGAGGGGCCACGGCCGCAGCGGCACAGGGGGGGCCGGCACCGCGGCCAAGGCGGCACCCGGGCTCCCCGGCGGGCAACGCCGCCGCCGTCGGGAGAAAGTAGGGGAGATCCCCAGCGGGTCCTGGCTGGAAGTTGCCCCGGCAGCTCGGGCCTTCCGCACCCGCGGTGATCCCCGGAGAGGGCGGCGGCGGGCCGGGCAGGGGTCCCCGGGGCGGCCGGGCCACCTTCCTTCCCTAAGCCCCGGCGCTGAGGGGGCGGGAGAGCGGCGGCCGCCCCCGGCGCGCTCCCGGCCGGATTCACCGCTCGCCGGGCTCCCGACGAACGCGCCCCCTTCCCGCTGCCAGGGCTGCGCGCCCGGCGGGCTGTAACCTTAAGAAACTTGATAAGGGAATAAAAAGGGAGGGACTTTGCCGGAACCGATTCGCGGCGGCTTTTAATCTCTCCTGACGCGCCGGAGCCAGCGGGCAAAACAAGGAAACAAAAGCCCCTCGCCCGGCGGAACGAGCCCCCCGCGCCCCGCCCGGGCGGCGTTACCTGTCCGGCGGCGGGGCGGCCGGCGCGGCACTTTCCCCCGGTGCGTGCGGGAAGCGCTGGGCGGCTGGCGAGCTGCTATTTATAGTCCGGAGCCTCCAGCAGCGCGACGGACGGCGAGAGGAAATGAAGGGCTGCGCGCCCGGGCAGCCGGAGCGGAGCCCAGCCCGCTCCCTGCCCCTGCCGCCGGGAGGGCGAGGTGCGGCTGGCGCTGGCCGCGGGCACGGGCGCTCCTGCCCCCGGTGCCACCACCCCCGGGAGTCTCCTCCCAATGTCACCGCAGCCCGGCGGCGGCCCCGGAGCCCGCGGCGGCGAAGGGGAGCCGCCTGCGCCTCCCCGACAGCCCTGCGGCCAGCAGGCAGCGCGGCGCGGCTCCGCTCGGCTCAGCCGCGCAGAGGTGACCCGCTACTGCTGCTGCTGGAGGAGGCGAGACCGACACTGGGGTGTGGGAGGGAGAAGCCGCCGCTTGCCATTCACCTTCTGCCGCCCAGAGGGAGCCCGGCCTCCGCGGCCGCCTCTGCCGGGGGCTGGGAGGCGGTGGCGGGAGCCCGCCCGGCCCGAGGGGACGGTCGGACCGGGAGGGAGTCGCTGCAGGGGAACGAGCCTCGGATCGGCACCTCCCGGAGCACTGTGGCTCAGGGGAGCGCGGCATGACCCGGGGAAATGTTAGTCACTTCCCCCTCACGGAGATGGAAGCAGGGGCTCCCCAGGAGGCAAGCAAGCGGCTCTTCGGAGCCGCCGGGCCGGCTGCCTGCCGGCTGCTAAAGTTTGGGGCGTGGGCGATGAGGGATGCCCTGTCCTGCCAGGGAGAAAGGTGGGAGGGCTTCACCTCCAACAAAGTGCTAATGGCATCCATACACTCGGCCTTCGATCCACGGCATTCTGAAAATTGGTTTTGTGTATAAGGCAACAGAGGAATTAAGACAAGTAATTTCTCAAGTGTCTTACTCACTTGATAACAGTCATCATATTATCCAGTTTTTTTTTTATTTCTCTTGTAGTTAGATAAGCTCTGGTATTACAAACTTCAATCAATTCTATTGAGACTGCCTGTGCATTATTGCAGGACACCGTCTGGGATTTGAGCAGCGTTAACTCACTCCTGCACCATCATTCTCCAAGCAACTCAAGTTAATACAGATTAGATAGCTACCTCACCCTACTCAATAGCATTTGCTACAGGCTTGGATTTAATGTTTCCTGTGTTGTAATAGCTGCAGTCATCTACAAGGTACGAGGACAAAGCCTAACAATGATCTGTGCAAAGCAAGACTGACTCAGCTTCAAGACCTTGATGTCAAAACAGAGATATAGGCATACAAAGCTGGAAGCAGAGATGCAAAGATGGGAGCTAAACATATACATACATTATAAGCTATGCAAAATTGAAAGGAAAACTCTAAGAAGGCACAATACAGATATTTGACCTTGTCCAAACAAAGTAATACACAAAAACCTAGCTTGATGGAACTACCTACTTATGTAAGGCTACTCATGCATAAATGTTTGCAGAGTCAGGCTCATATTGAACAAACCATTGTAACGAAGTGAAACTGCCTTTTCAATTCAGAGATTAGTCTTTTGAGTATCTCTCATGAACAATACTTGGCTTCTCACAACAGGAATTTGTTCACAGTCTTCCATCTTATTCGATTTTTAATGCTCCACAGTGTAACACATAGCAGAAAAGATCCTGCCAGTACAGAAATTAGTACCAGCAGATTCAGAGTGCCACCAATGACAACCCAGCTAGTGAAGAGGGAACTTGGAAAACTTGGCTACATGTATTTCAATTGTATAGGCTGCTTCTTTCTCTGTGCTCCCTTAAGAACCGAATATTCTTGAGGTTTAGCCTGTGGTGACTTTTCAAATGAAAGCAATCCCAAGCTCTTAGATGTGTTCAGAACTGAGGACAAAGCCTATAAAAGTGACAGCCTGTTAAATTTGGAAAGACTTGCTATGAGAGCCCCTGCTTACTTATTTCAGTAATGAAACCTTAAATATGTATAGCACTGAACATACAAGAGCAGTTATCAAAAATACAGTCTTGAAGAACATTTTTTCTTGGGCGAGACTGTTGTACAGCCACTCACACTTCAGACCACAGGAAGGAAAAAGGCTGATTTTTAGATTAGTCTTACATGAAAATTCAAGATGTTACTGGAAGATGCCTGTTCAAAAACCTGCCCTATGTCAATATGGAAAAAATATATAAGATAATCAGAGTTTTATCCCCTCTGAAATGTTTCAAATTTGATATATATTCTAAAACTCTCCTTTGTCAGGCAGTCAAAATTTTCAGAGCTTGAAATTACACTTAAGCATAAAAAATGTCACCTAATGTTCAAAAATACCAAGCTCAAAATGATTTCAAATGTATTTCAATGCTCCCTACCTCTGAAAAATCACATTTCCTTAAGTGCTTAGATATGGATTTAGGGTGTCTAACTCGATCCACTCAGGCTTGAAAATTTTAGCCTACCTATACCTGTGCTTCGTAATAAATGTATCAGAAAGCTTCAGACAAGCTATAAAAGCATTCTCAAAAAAGCAGTGCAGACTTGAGCCATTAGAAGACGCGACACCAACCTGACAAAGTACTTGACTGTATAATTCACCTCATTCTGGTATATGGAAAGTAGCGTCTGAAGCCCAGACTTTAACAGATATCTGCAGTAGCAGAAGAAAAATTAATATGAAGCCCCTGCTGTGGTGGGTTTTTTTGCTATTAATATCTTCCTGCTATTTCCCACCATCTTCCAAATCAATGTGCTCTGAAATCTTCCTTTTTGCTATCTCCCCAAGTCCTACATATAACATCCTATATTCCACCTTATAAATATTAAGTCTTTATCAGGAGTCTCTTACTTAGTGAAAAAGGTGAGGCTGAGCAGGTGAGGGAGAAAGCAAACAAGAAATTAGACTGTGATAGATTTAAGACTTCCTAAGGGGACAATGCATAGAGCTATTGGACAATACCCCCGCTCTGCTAGCCAGATCCAATCTGGCTAGCAAGCTTTACTATTTCCAGGCCAAGATTTGGGATCAACGAGAACAATAAGTCATTGAAGAACTTCAGGATGAGAGAAAGAAGTAGGATTTAATGGCTGTCAGTTGCTGGAGTAGAGCCTCTCTGCTGGAAAAGCTCTAGCAAGCAATCAGTCTCCCAGTGCACAGAGGGAAATAACAAGGTTGATTGGAATTTACTAAGCTTTCAAGGAAAGACAAAGGTCTAAGCAAGAAGAAATGCAAATATTTATTGTTGTAGGCCTTTGCTTGGAGTACATTTTGATGGATAGAAAGGGTTTGTTTTCAAGAAGCTCTTTTTGTGTTATCTTCGATGTGCATCCTCTGTAACAGTTTACCAAGGGAAAGGAGTCCATGTACACCAAATGCAGTTGGGGCTGTCATGCTGACCTTGTGAGGAAGCAGGGCTGTGTCAGGCAGAGAAGTTAAATTTAGACTCAGAATCAAAGAGAGACTGAAGAGGATCTAAAGCATTCTGTATTCCTGAGCAACAAAACATCTTTGAAGGCACAGCTAGGGTAAAAAATCCAAGGCTGCTCATTCTCCAGACGGTCAAGTACAAATGACTGCATAGCATTGCTTCTCCATACTAACCACAACACAGCAAAGATTGTTGAATTTATACCTGCTTTTTAAATGCAAAGAACTAGGGAATCAAAAATTAAATCCTAATGAACGAATAAACCCTTCCCCCACCAGTGGCTGATCACTTCCACCCCTTAAAATCATGGTGGAACCAACAAACCTGCCTGAAACCAAAGGATGCTTCTGACACTGAACAAAAACCTAAAGCACCAAATGAAAATCAGCAAAAACCACATCCTAGCAGGACTGAACTTGACTGGTACGGCTTCCTGCATAACAGTGTCACTGTAGATTACTACACAAAATTGAAATCTGTGAACTATGTCAGGCTCTTTACAAACAGAATCAGTGACTGTGAACTACAGTGTGGCTCTCGGTGCCTCACACCTTGTTACTTACATTGATGACCAGCGTGTGCAAAAAGCTACCCTGCTGATCTAAATATTGCAATTTATACCAAATATACATATTATGGTGCAGCTATAGAATGACTGCAGGAGAAGCAAGAAGAAGGTTGTGCGGGGCGACTGCAAACCATGAATTACTGAACAAATCCAAGTCGAGACTTTACGGGTTGTTCTGCGTGGGCAATAAATTGTAACAGTGGCTCCAGTGAGGCCTGTGCAGGCCACTGCCAACATAAAACAACTTGCAGGATGAACACCCCCCAGAGGAAGAGCTGGATAACTAATGTAGTGGAGGTGAAACTGAAATTGAGACAAATGCCACACTATCAAATACAGAAGAAAGCAATGTCAAAGGAAAACACTTCCTCAGTTATCTGGAATGATCACAGGCTTTTCATCAAAAGACTTTGAGGAAAACCAATACAGAACCACTGGAGAAAGCAACTGCAGAGACAGTATCACACTGTGTACCAAATGAAAGATGGGGGTAGTGCAAATAATAAAAAAACCCAAACCAAAATGAAGTCTTAGGCTGGTCAGATTGCACTTCCTCCTGAAAGGCAGATAGATTTGCTTCCTTTACACCTTGGCAATATTTATTGTGTTTGTTGTACAAGTAGGGAATGATTGTAACAAAGTAACCCTAGTGTTTTTCCATGCATTGGATATATGATGCAAATGTTTATCATCAATGCCAATCTGAACAGTAACTTCGCTTCTTGCTCCACTGTCAGGAAAAAGTCAGTCATAGAAATCCCAGACAGAGCACTACTACACTATTATTGTTCTCTTTTTCAATAGTATTTTCTCGCAGTTTTGACATTTGTTGCTGTGCAAAGTTTTGTATAAAACCGAGGAACAAGAAGCAGAGCTCCAAAGGACAGCAAATGTGATTTTATCACTAATATGACCCTGGAAATATCATACTTGTACAACACAAAATGGTGAATGGCATAAGCCTCCTCTGTTGCTCAAAACATTTTAATGGAGAGACTTTACCGTAATAGCCTCTATGTGAGGTACAATCTCTTAAAACTTGTGTAACTATTATATCATATACTCTGGCATACTTCAACAACAATGCAGTTGTGTGCCCAGGCCAAATCTGGATCAGGTTTGCCAGGGAATACAATCATATGCAGGTCTTGCATTAAATAATGTGAGGTGGCAGCTTAAAAAAAAAAATAAAGGGAGAGGGTTTTAATTTCATTTTCTGCTCACTTTGCAGCAGTACAAATGATTGTACAGCATGCAAAGCTTAAGAGAGTCAAGGTAAATGGGTAAATTATTGGACCAGTTCCATTAGTACAAACTCTGTAGACTTCAGGGTCTTTTAGTGACCTATGAACATGGCAAAAGTCATCGTTTTTATTAGGTCTACTAGTACTGCGTGCCATCTTTCAGGCCAAACGCTCTGTTACTTGATGTTGGACACTTAACCTCTGCCAAAAAATCACACTGCTCTATTTTATCTCACAAGGCAACAACACTTCAATATCTTTCGGCAATACTTGTTTGGGACAGAAGGTGAAAGGCCAAACCAGCAGTTAGTTTACTGTCTAAAACAATAAAGTCATCAGATAAGCTGAAATGGAAGCATTACATGGTTCCCTACTTGCTGACAAGATTTCACCATTGCATTTTTCACATCCCCTATGTAGACTGAATTTCAAGGAAGGTTCGTACACTGCCAGAACAGACCTGTTTTAAAGCATTGCGTTGATGTCCACCACAAAACAAAACAAAAAACAAAAACAACCAAACAAAAACCAACCAACCAAACAAAAACAACCAACCAAACAAAAAACAACCAACCAAAACCCCAACGAAAAACAAACAAACAAGAAACACCAAGAAACCAAACCAAAACCTGTCAAGAAAATTCCTCAAAAAAACCTCAAACCCCAAAACTCAGTCCCATTCCTATAGCTTTAGGAGCAGTTCCATGTCACTTTTTATTCCCCCACAATCACCCCCTTAAATTACAGTTCAGACTTCCAGTTTCATTTTCAGAAGTTAGAACTATAATTGTTACCTACCTACAGAGAAGAATATTATTGATCTTCTCCCTTTAAAACTCTGCCAAAAACTCAAGAGGATCTGGCTTTGTCCTAAATTTAATCCCACACTCCCTTTGCCTCAGCATTCAGAGGCAAAACTGTCCTCTGGGATAGCAATGCCTACAAAAAGAGTGTCCCTGCCAATGGCCAGCTGTTCCCAATTCACTCATTTTTCAAAGGGACGAATTGGCAGAAAGCAGCCAAGTTCACACTTGCATTGCCCTCCACTGGTGTATGATATTTATATCATATTATATTGTAGACAATTTTTCTCAAACCATGATAGCTCTTTTGTTTTTTTAATTTGGATGGTGAAAATTAAAAGATTTGATGCAATAGAAAATGAAGCCCTTAGAGCTTTCCAGTGCTTTTGGTGGAGCAGTTCACACAGTAATTCACACCCTCCTTTGAAATAGATTTTGGCTTCATTTGTGGCAGCTGGTGGAAGATGAGCAACATCTAAAAAACTGAAAATTCACAAATGCCTGCTAGATTGAAGTAGCAAGAGGATAGGATACCTTGTCATTGGTAGCTTGACAAAATGGTTATGTGAACTCCATTCTCCTTTAATATATATTTCCTTTTACAGTTGCATACATATATCCTCTAACGCATCCCCTGCAAATTCATAGCAAGAGGAACCCAAGAAGATACCACACCTGTCTGAGGAAATGTAAACACTTGAACACTAAAGAAAATAATTTAGGCTGAAGCTTTACCAGATATTCTCTTCCATATAAAAGTAGGTTTTTAGAGCTTAAGAAGGACATTCAGAAACGATGTGTGAATACAAATAGAAAAATAATCTTTAGAAGTTGCATTTTCTTCTGTTTACAGGCCCCTCTTGCACTGGAAGGGGTTCCAGGTCTGACAGGTGCAGCTGATAACTGAGGGAGTGCTTTGTGCAAGTCCATTGCTCTGTTGAGCAGCAGATTTCTGAAGCATTTTTTGCCTTTAACTTGGACCCAGACAATTTTTCCAGGGCAGGTGTGTGTAAACAAAGCCTGGAATATTAAATTTCACAGCTCCTAGGTGGATTCCTGACATGGATGCTAACAAAAACAGTAGAGCTGGGGGCAAACCCTGGTGCCATGACACTCCAAAACTGTCACATCCCTTTAGAGTAACCACTGGGGAACTCCTTCGGAGATACTAACACAAAGCTTTGAGCACACGTTTTTCTCTCACCATATGTCATCCATGCATCCAAGGGAATGTCACTGACAACAAAAGTAGATTAACCATATCACATATGGACTGGCAAAATCAAGGACTCATAAGGCAGAGCCAGTGCTCAAGTCAGTAAGCAAGCAGGTTTGAATAGCTAGATGTTGCGGGTATTGTTGCACCTCATGGGAGACATCTGAGAAAGGGGCTGGCTCACAGCTCCCTGTGAATACCAGAAGCAGCAGAATCAGGGAGCTCCTGTCTGCCTGCCACAGAGGTAAGATTCCACCATTCAGCTAATTAGCAACATCTCATCTCTTGAAGGGGAAAACTCTTCTTGCTCTTGCTGTGCTTCTGCTGAGCTCCTGCTGTCACACTTTTCCTCTAATTTAAGAAAGAAAACTACAGTTCTGACACCCCTTATTTGAAAACTGCTAGCACCTGTTCTAATCAGACAAAACTTTAAATCACAGCTGCCTTGGTTTCAGAAAAGTTTTACTTGTGGGATAACTTTCTATCACCGCTTTTTATTGACTTATTCATGTACCTGTAATGTACCCAAGCCCTATCTTGGACAATGATTCTCCTTCTGTTTCCTACACGTTGGCAGACCACATGCAGACTCTGACCCTGATCGTTTTGTACTGGTCACAGCAGGACTCTAAAAAGGATATATTTTACTACACAGATGAGCAATCACTTTCAAACCCCTCTGCAGTATTTTTCTACCCAGTGTGCTTCAATTCACAATTTGATACCATTCAAAAATAGCAGTCTCTTGTCTATGTATGATACTGCAACCCATCTTAGGGTAAATTCTTAATCTGAAATCATCACCGCTTAATGATGCATTCTTTTCCCCACATTGCCATTTCAAACAGTAATACAAAGAATATTTTGGAGAGCATAGTATATGCCTAGCTGATTATGTCCCACACTTCTTGTCTCCTGATCTTTGATGTATTTTGGATTTTGACCCTGTCTGTCCTGTAGAAACTTGTGTGTAACATGAATCAACTAGCTAAGGGCTAATGACGTTCATTGCTTAAAATGGGTTGTATGTTCTGCTGGCTGAGGTCTGTTTTTTCCACTGTGTTTGGAAAGATCATCTGCTTTGCACTGTAAAGTAAATGAAACAAATGGAAATAATGACTACGTGGTGATTGATGGTGAGGACAGTGGAGTTTAGTTCCAGCTTTGTCACTGACCTTTTACATAATTTTGAGAGTTTCACTTAATTTGTATGGATCTGACCCAGTTGTAAAATACCTATAACTGGCCTTTCAACATTTGTGTGTCATTCAGGGTACAAAACAGAATTTTGCCCTGTGTGTCTTATTTTGTCCAAGGAAAATTAATTAAGTCTGGGTAAGCACCAGGGGAAACTTTCCTTTGTATACCACTGTGCAGTAGATTGCCTCAAAGAGCTTGGGAGAAAGTAGAATCATATGACATTGTTGGCCTGAAAAGGGTCAAAAAGCTTAAGAAGGAGCCATATTTAACTTGAGTCTCTCTCAGGCTACTGCCTGTGTCTCCATGTCTAGTGCAGACTGGCCTGTAACTGAGCAGTTAGGACAAGTTAAAATCCTCACCCAAACACCCTACACAAGAGCAAAGTATTATCTACACAAGAGCAAAATATTATTCATTTTAAGAGGAATATATTTAAGATAATTTAAGTCATATGTCAGGTCATATGAGAATTCAACCCCGTTTTTATCAGGAATTAATCTCACCATTTCTGTGGTTAGAAGATTGGTTTCAAGAACTATCTCCTGCTCCTCATCTAGGTCATCTTGGTACATGCAAATATTCCACTGAATTTGATGGAGTTACTCTCACGTAGCTTTAGAACCTCTTTCTGCAGCTCAACAGTAGGAATATTTAGCTCCATGCTTTATTTATTTGTCTGCAAACATTCTAATATCTTGCTGCTATCATGAAAAATAAAAGATTGTGTGTCCTGGAGCAGAACCACATACAGAGGATAGCTATAGCAATGTAGCACATCTAGTTAGAGAGAAACATTTGCTCTTGATCTTTCTCAAAAAAAAAGGTATATTTGGTAGGTACATAACAGCAACTCTAGAGTGTGTTAATTTGCTTGGTTGACTGCCTACAGATAAATGTCTTCAGAGTAAACATTATATTAGCTGTTTCAGGGTAAATTAACCTATATGGCTGCGACTATATTTGTGGACTACTTAATAAAAGGTAACTTCCACAGTTAAAGCATAAATCCATTATAATATAGTGTTTGTATTTATGATTTTTTGGGGGGAGAGGGGTCTCTTTTACTAGTTAACTAACATTAGCTGCTAAGTAGATGTTGACTTTGGGGTTATAAAAAACATTTTAGCAAGTGTAGATGGTGTTAATAACTCTGTAACCACTTCCTCACTGTTATTTTTAGGGACAATGTGAGGTCAAGTGGTTTGCACGTATATTATTTTTAAGTCAAGCAGGCAAAGAAATAAAAACAGCTTCTTACAGAAGTATTAAGTCATCTACATTTCATACATTGTGTCAGAGCCTCTTTATTTTTCTTGTGACAAATTCAGAGAAATTCTGTTGGATCCAGCTAAACTGTTCTGAAGCTGCAGCATCTGACTAAGGACAGGATTCACCCACTCTGCAAGAGATGTGCTTGTAGCTGCCTGCCAACCAATCACAGGTGGGATTTACCTTGCACCTTTCACATTTCTTGTGAAAATTATACAGCAGAACCTCAGGAAATGTGAACCAAGTAGCCAAACCCTGCGGTGTGGGCTGGGGAGCGAGTGAGAGATGAGCTGAGAAGGAAGTCTGGGGGTGGACAGCAAGTCAGAGGCAAATGCTGCGGCCGCATTCCATCGCTTCTTCACCCTCAGGCCGGTGCGATGACGTGTTGTGGCCACCTCTCTACTCAGAGCTCTTAAAGGGTTTGATGTTGGTAGGGTGTCGGGGACAAGGGAGGAGAAAAGCCTGTACTGTACATGCTTTGTGGAGAGACTTTAGTCCTTTCACCCAAGAGGGTGGTTGGGCACTGGAACAGACTCCCCAGGGCAGTGGTCACAGCACCAACCCTGACAGAGTTCAAGAGTTGTTTGGACAATGCTCTCAGGCACATCGTGGAATTCTTGGGGTGTCCTGTGCAGGGCCAGGAGTTGGACTTGATGATCCTGATGAGTCCCTTCCAACTGAGCATATTCTGTGATTCTGTGATTCAAATCAACCTTAAAACATTTCATGGGGAACCAAGGGTGAGACTGGAGGAAGGGAAGCAAATATTGGTTTCCACAGGGTTATCGTCCAGCAGCCTTTGCTAAGGGAATCTGGGGGATAGTTCCTTCTGCTAAGGGAAGATTTTCCTGTTCTCGTAGAAATGTTGTATTCCCACTGCATTGTAAATTGGGGCAAATACTGATTTTCTTTAGGATTTCCCTAAAATCTCATTGCAGAATATACATATGTTTTACTTTTCCTGCTTTTTGTATCCTAATAGTGATGTGCCAGAGGAGGTTGCTTGCAATGTACTTTAAATGAAGAAAGAAAACAGATGGAGAAGAAACATTGGCAAAGAAAAAACCCTGTAGGAATTATGGAATTCTGAGTTTGTTTATTACATTTTTTGGGACAAATTCTCCTTTAGGTGGAAATAATCCTCTCAGAGGAGAAGTTTTTTCCAAACATTTACCATGGGTAAGAAATAATGGATATAGATTAAACGGAGTCCTTGAGTCAGAGCTGGTTCACCTCTGCCATCGTCAGAGGACATGCAGCACAAGCTTCAACTTGCCTGCAAGTGACAGGGGGAACGTGTCTCTTGTGGCTTGAAGAACAAAATTAACCTGCATTTGAAACTGGCTAGAGAAGAAACTGGATAACGTTTGTTATCACAGCACTTCTTCTAAGGCAACCATTCATTTTCCTCTCCTTAATGAGGGCAGAGGTTAAAACATGGAGAATGAACAAGCATTTCACAATTAAAGGTGAGAATAGGATGACAGTGTACAAGGGAAAAGCCTGTGATAGTGCTACTAGTAATGAGTCTCCAAGAGCTTGAGTCTATAAACTGCTTTCACTGGCACTTTACTTTCTGAATGCCACCTCTCTTGATTTTTACCTATGGAAATGGATTTCTTTTCATACTCATATTCATATTAAATCTTAGAAAGTAAGGAGTGCTGAAGTACAAAACAACAGATTTCATGACGGAAGGCAGAAGTATGTCAGGGCTTCTTGCCATTCACTGTTCAGATGTTTGCTTTTCTTGTATAGTTAAGCTTTTATTTGTGTGACTGCCATTAAGATAATCATACAAAATTTGGAAAAGTGATATGACTGCAGAGATAATCAAGGCAAAATCTGAGCAAGGACTGAGAAGCACAATACAATCTGATGCTCTTCAAGGTGTTGCAGTCCTTCATTTAGCCTTGACATTTATTACCTCAGCAACTATTGGCAATAGCAGCTTTGCTTTCTGGCCAGATGCATTTCTGGTGCATGATATTTTCCTTGTGACAAAACTTGATATAAACAAAGGAGATGGAAGATTAAAACAATGACCACGGTTGCTTCCTCAGACTACAGGCTGATAGTTACTGTGCTGTTATAGTTTGTATAAAACGTAATAGGATGTTTTAAATCTCAGAGTACAATTTCTGTGAATATGTTTGTTGGAAAAAAGAACAGAAAAAGCTATCACAACGTGAAATACTATCAAAATGGGGGAGAGTTGATTTAGATACCAAGTTTATGCACTTCAGTACAGATGTAATCTACTCTGATCAGCGCTGAGGCATTTATTCCCCTTACTTTAGGATTTCTAGAAGAAATGGTTTACAGAAGAGTAGTAAACCAGTCTGCTGCTTGGAAATGGTACTCAGATAAATCCACATGCCACTACAGTGCTGTTAAGAAAGGTGACAGTGTTATAACAAAAAGGTTAAAATGTCAGGAAATATGTCAAAATGTTCCTTTAAAATCAAACATGTAGTTGCTGATTGGGTACACGGAATTGAGAATATTTCTCACCTGGCATTTGTTTCATTTTCCAGTTTGTGAGATCAGGTAGCATACATATGAAAAGTATTTATTGCATTCTCTGGTGCACTACATACAGACAAACAAATCTCTAAGTATCCATTTCGATAAAACAAGAACATTCCTCATGTTCCTTTATTTACTGATCGAGCACCTGAAGTTCCTTTATTTACTGATCAAGCAAAGCTACTAAAGGCAAAAGAAAAGCAAACCATCCTCAGGCAAAGTAACAGCCTGAAATCTCTGACATGCAGTGTTAAACCAAGACTAGCTTGTAAGGAAAGACAATTTTTTTTTTTTTTTGATGAGGGTGGTATGCTTAGGAAAAAACCACTTGGTTGCTGGGCTAAAATGCATATTTTAACTCTATTTGTAGATGCTCAGAAGTATTGGCAGGGCTTTAAAATACCCGTAACTGAGCAGAAATGCTACCATTGATGATGGCCCAATTTTGGCCCATATAAAATGATGGCATGATGGTTGGGGGAAATATCTATGATTCCTTTCAAAAATTTAAAATAACAAGCAAATCTCTCTTGGTTTCCCTGCATCACTGTGTAATGTGGGTTTACCATAATGCTCAGCCTGAGCATATTTATTGCTTCACATTCAAGCATAAAAATTTATAATTTTAAGATGAAATGCAACGATTATATATGCCCCTTCAATGGTCCCTATTTTCTCCTCATTGGATTTTCAAACAAAATCCAAAAAGAAGCTCAGAGAGATACTGGCTGAGAGAGAAAGCAACTGATCTTCTGTTCCCCATGAGGGAGGAACACAGCAGCTTGTTCAGCTTCAGTGTGAGCTGTAATGTAGTGCAGGGTGTCCCTCCCTTCCATACGCTTTCCCAGCCAGTAGTTGCCATAAACAACATTGTAATATTGTCATGTTGCAAGCAGGCTAATCATGTCTCACATTTGGATGATAGCATAAACAGCATAATGTCTGTTATTGCCACAATAACAGTTTCAGCACAGGAGCCAAGACAAGGAAGAATAGGAGCTGAAGAAAATAAGGCTGTTATACAGAGATCATTCTACTTAACAGATGAAGCTCCAGCTCCAAGAAGCTGCTTTTCCCTTTGCAACAACCTAATCAAGCCTTCACTGCCTCTTGTTGAGGTGTGTTTCTGCAGCACTGTTTTTTTTGGTCTGCTCTAAATCAATGATTTAACTGATTTATCTGGCTGTTAGGTATGACTGTCATTTATTAGAATAGTGAAGAGATATGGGAGCAGACAGAACAATCGAAAAGAGGCAAGGTGAGAGGAAGTGTGTAAGAAATAAAGCATTTTATGGAAAAGGTCCATGGAATAATAAACTATTAAAAACTCCCCTGTGGTAATATTTTTATACATACAATACAGTTTAATAGAGAATTGTAGCGTGTATTACAAGTTAAAGTCAGATAAAAATAACATGAATTTTAGTGGGAATAAATGTTTTGTTAGAGCAAATTCTAGGACTTTCTATTTTATTTCTTTAGAGATGAAGGTATTCTTAAGTAACTAAGAAATAAAACTGAAAAAAATACAGCCAACCATCTTGAATCATATACCTGTTGAAGGTTATAAGCAGACCATTTAGGGCTATTATTATCACTTTAACAGTGTAAACTTTTTAATGCATTTTTTATTTGAGATACCTTTACATATTATGAATATAAAAAACCCAGATATATAACTACATGCAGTTTTGTAGTCAAGAAGAAATGCAAGTCAACGAATGAGCCTTTCTCTAGTTTGGCAAAATAGAAGCTCCCTCACTTTTCCCTGTGTTGACACAAAACACCAGATTTCAAGAATAGAAAACAGTTAATTTTACCACTACCTCACTGATCATAATTTGAAGATGCAACCAGACATAAATATATTTTTGCATCTTTAGCATAAAAACTAGAGAAATAATTTTTCTCTCTCAACTCTGTACTTTCCTTTTCCCATTGAAATAAACAAAGTAAGTTTGCTATCAAGTGCTCCTTTTACTTCAGCTCTTTTTACTTGCTCTTCAGCTAAATACAAACTGGTGTGTTGTAGCTTGACTATGCCTCACCTAAACCATGTAGATGACTACAAACAGACCAGTTTGTTCAGCCTGGTATTTTGTCCCTGATGGATGGCTCTGCAACCCAGTGCTAGATGGGTAGGTGCAAATGGATCCAGAGTCCTAGTCATGTGTGAATAAAAAACCCAATTAAGATCAAAATACCTTCCACAAAGTTAACATAAAAAGTGATGTGTTGAGTTAAATTACACTAAGGAATAAATGGCAAATGCCTGCTTATCTCTGTAAGTGAGGCTTTCATGAATAATCCAGCATGCCTGCTAATGATAGTGAAAGTGCCCATGTCTTATATCTTAGAATTACTTCCCCCTTAGTCTCTTCAGGCTAAAAGCTTTGCCTATTGTTGCATACCATGCCAGGATGAAGAGCAGCTAATGCAAGGCTCAATTTCTATGTTGACAGTCTACTGCAGTTAGAGGTGAGTTCTTGTTATTTGCTTTTGCACAAGCCCACAAAAGTGGTACTGCACACTTATGTCACAGGCAAAAATATATTTTATATTTCTCAGCTAATGCATAACTTTTAACAACACATATCTAAAAGTTAAAACCATCCAAAAATCTGTAAAAAGCAACTCTACCAGTTACCTCTACGACACTGGCCTGGTGGCATCATTAAAAGGAGAGGACTGGCTTAAAATTCAAAATTCAGCTGATACATGTAGCATCCCATTAATTTTAAAGTTTGCATCAGGAAGGGTGAGGTCAAGTCCAGAGCTGGTGGGAAATAATCAGATCTTTTTATAGAAAAAATATACTGACAGGAATAACCCTGCCAAATTACAAAAGGGAAAGCAGAGTGGCAATGGGAACAGACCATAGGTCAGTCAGTTTATTAGGGCTTCTAGAATTTGTATCCTACCCAAGAGACATTTTAGTTACAGGCTAATGAACTGGAAAAGATATTTGAAGAAAAAGGGTATCCTAGTTGATATAGTTCACAAAGCATTACTTAAGCCTCATGAGTCTGATGGACAACAAATTATTGTTGAAACAGCTCAAATCTAAAGAACATTTTTCTGTGTCATTTGTTTCAACTTGTTCTTCTTTGTCACCTAAAATCAAGTAAGTAGCTCTGCAGCATGCATTTATGGGCCTCATCAGTGACAAGTTTACTCTCCTACCATCTCCCTTGTACTTTCCTGTCCGAAATCAAATGGGCAGGGACTACCTCTCTCAAACAATGGCAGATTTAAGCTGGAACAACCTGCTGTTCACTACTCTAAGATCATTTCATGTTGCTCTGGCAGCGTACAAGAGCCGTAAACAGATATAAAAGCGTAACTTACACTCACTTTAGTTCCCCTGTTATATTGGTGGTGATGTTGCTGGTGAAGCAGCTTCAGAGTAACCAACAATCCAGACCTAAATGTTAACTGTTACAATTTTATTGCATTCACAGTATTGCTACAAATATATAACTTGGGATATTTGGTCCTGTTGCCAAGATATAGGAAAATGTGCTAATTACAGCATGGTCCCTACAGCATTCCCTGAGCTGGAAGACAGGGAACCTCCAAACATAGCATGGCCCACAACTAGAAATTGTTTTGCCCTGTTATTGACCATCACAGACTCTTAGAATGGTTTGGGTTGGAAGGGGACCTTAAAGATCATCTAGTTCCAGCACCCCTGCCATGGGCAGGGACACCTTTCATAGACCGGTCTGCTCAGAGCTCCATCCAACCTGGCCTTGAACACTTTCAGGGATGGGGCATCCACAGCTTCTCTGGGCAACTTCTTCCTGTGCCTCACCACTCTCACAGTAAAGAATTTCTCCCTAACATCTAATGTAAATCTCTCCTCCTTTAAAAGTGGTCCCCCCTGTCCTGTCACTGTCTGCCCATGTAAAAAGTCATCCTCCCTCTTTTTTATAAGCCCCCTTTAAGTACCGATAAAATGTTACAGAAGAATATAAACGAGCCATACTGGAGTATACAAAAGATCCAGAGAACCTGGTATTCTGTTTCCTCCGGTGGTCAAATGCAGATGCCTGAGGAATAGGATGAACATACACGGTCCTCCTCTGAGACTCTCTCACCATTCAACCTATGGGACCTCAGGGAATTCCTGAAACACAGTTGATTTCTGGGCACTGAGCATTCCTTCATAGATTTTCCTTACAGAAGTTCATGCCATCTTCACCCAAATGCCTATAAACAATCAGCATACGCAACATCTTGCGGCAAGGAGTTGCTCAGGTCTGTTATCACCTTCTTTGTTTTGAATTTGGATTTGGGAAATGGTTCTCTATTGTGTTCTTTGCTTTTTTCTCCACTTTCTAGTGCTAGATTAACTTTTTTTGATTGGAGTTGGGCACTGACCAGAAATTTTCATAAAATCGTCTATTGCAAACTCTAAATCTTATTCTCTAGTACCTCTAGTAAATTCAGAGTTTGTGTAAACTTAGGGGTATTTTTCCTTTTCATGCTTGAGTTACATTACATTTCAGTTGCCATTGTGTTATTATTAAGATCATGGGGTCTTTTGCCAATATTTCTTAACTGGACTTTTTTACTCTCTCACATCATTTCGTGTTATCTGCCAAGTTTTTCATATCACTGCTCATCACCTTTCCTAGATTGTTTATGAATATACTGCACAGCAGAGATCCTAGCATTGATCTTGCAGAACTTTCCACTATCTCTCTCCACTGCCTAGTTATTTACTTACTCCGATCACAGAATCACAGAATGGGTCAGGTTGGAAGGGACCACAGTGGATCATCTGGTCTCACCTCCCTGCTCAAGCAGGGTCATCCCAGAGCACTTTGCACGAGGTTGTGTCCAGATGGTTCTTGAATATCTCCAGTGAGGGAGACTCCACAGCCTCTTTGGGCAACCTGTTCCAGTGCACAGTAAAGAAGTTCGTCCTCATATTCAGATGGAACTTCCCGTGCATCAGTTTTTGCCTGTTGCCTTCTGTCCTGTTGCTTGGCACCCCTGAGAAGAGCCTGGCTCCATCCTCTTGACAGCCTCCTTTCAGATACTTTTATCTTCTGATTATGATCATTTAATGTTTTTCTATCCATGCAAAGATCTTTCCCCTTATGCCATTATTGCAAGGTTTCATTGAGACTTTATACATAATCCCAAATCCTGGAGATCCAGGTGAACTACATCAACTCAGTCACTCTAAACTGAATGTTTAGACAACTCTAAGAGGCTTGTGAGACATGGCTTCTCCTTACAAGAGGGACTGCCCTCCTCACCAGGGCGCTATGTTTCTCTAACATCTCTTATAGCTCCTCGCTAGTCACTAGTTCCTCAAATCTAATCTGGAAGGCTTTAACTTTTCCCATTATGAATACAATGGAATGGCTATGTTTGAATTACTGCTCTTTTATTGCCTATTTCTTATGTAAGTCTCCTCTGCTGTAATGGTAGGTTATTCAGATGCGCCTACAGGATTAGGATTTGAATATCCTGTTATATCAGGTGTCTATTGATCACATTGAACTGAATTCAATACCATTAAAGTAGAGGGGATCTTAGCCACTTGATTTGGTATAACAAGGATGAAATTAATTCTTGCCTCTGTGTCACAGTGGCTGAGTGCTTTCTGAATGTTTGTCCCAGATTATAATTTTTATTGCTATGTACAACTACTAGTAGTTCAGATTCATTCAATCTGAATGGAAAACAGCCTCAATTTAAGATGTACTTAACTTATTCACTCCTGTGTTGTGTAGTCCTGATGCACAGCCTCATTCATTTGAATCTCGTCCTGCCTGTTCCACTGTTCTCTGCTCCACTGCTTAAATCAGCATGTGCTGCAAGTCTGACTCCATTCTGTTGTCTACAGTCTCCTGATTCCAGGATGCCTCTGTTTGTGCTACAACCAGTATTTCTTCTGTGTCTGCACAGGCCCAACATTTATAAATTCCCAGACCAAAAGAAGCCTGGAAGTAACTACTCTCATTTTTAACTGGGTTTATTTCCTTTCTTTTTAATTTCTCATTGACAGATATCTCCACAATTAAGAAAATAATTAAGAAAATTTCTCTCTGAGAAATAGGTAAATGGTATTCCTTTGAATTCTTCTGACAGAAAGCTAAGGATTTACAGTGAATCTGCTCATGGCCCTCAAACAAATGAGTAACAGTGTGCAGACATGGAAAGCTATTGCTCTATGCACCACCTCAAGGCAAGCTATTCCCACAATTATCTTGCTATCTTCTCATTAATCAATGATACGCTTTGTAAAAGTCGGGAATGCATTTGGAAAAAGGAAGCTGCTTAAAAACAGAGAGGACCAGAGAAACTAATAGGATCAAAACGGATTTTATCTTTCCTTTGGTGTTCCTAGGAAGACAGAAAACCCTATCTCAGAGGGCTCCAAGGCCAGCTGTGGAACCAGGCACTTGAACAAGGATCCCCAGGGCGATGCAAAGCCTTCAGCATGCTCCCCTTATGGGGCTGTGCTGCTCCCCAGCCTCCCCCACTGCTTTTGTGTGAAAACACAACTCGAGTCATTTGTTTTTTACGTTAAGGATGTAAATTCTTTTCCCGCATGTTACAGTTTGGAAAGCAACAAAAATCAATGCAAAGGAGCAATCTGGAGATTTCCTTCCAGTAAGAGTTTCTTTTTTCACTCTGCCATGGAAAGGAGTAATTTGGTCCATGGATAGCAGAAGAGGAAAGGATTTCAAAATTCCTTGTTAGTGGCCCAGCTCAGTTCCCACTGAAAGAGCTGAGTCTACTGAAATCAGCCAGCTGATGAGCACTTTTGAAAACACATCTTTGTCTCAGACAGACAGTGGTGGAGCTGTGCATAAAATTTCTGAAATTTACTTTGCCTAGAGGAAAGACAGCAAGCCCTGTCTCTCAAATTGCATTGAGGGACAGCTCTCTTCTCCTTTTCTCATTACCATAACCTGATTAGAATTCAGTGTAAAGATTAGTGATAGCAGGACTGGTTCTGGTTGGACATTTTTAGGCCACAAATATGCCGTTACATAATCAGATTATTTAATCTTTTCATAAAGATGCATTTCTTTATCATAAGAAGATACAGGGTTTGTTCATTGCAAGAAGTAATTGTTAATAGAAGTCTGGCTTGTTTATTCAGAGTCAAGGCTTTTATAACTTCTGAGCCAGTGATGCCCAGTAATTATATCTGTAGCTTTTGGCTCCTGTTGATTCAGTGCTGCCGTATTAGAAGGATTACTTTTATATATTGGAGCGCCAAAGAAGATTTTTCTTTTATGAATACTGAACTTCTGAGAGGCTTTTTGAATTAATAATAGTGGAATTAATGCTTTGAAGGCATTTTTATTAAAATAGTGATCTCAGTGGACACTATGCAGTAATGTGGGTTGAAAAGTAGGACATATGTTGGAGAGGAAAATCATAGGTTTTTTGCATTTGTTTTAATTACAAGTCAAGACAAAATGTCAAAACCCTCACAATTTTTCATGAACCAATATATTATAAAATACTTAGAGCTGATAAGGCTCTTCTTAAGGATACAAAAGAGTAAGTGATAAATTTGAAGGAAATCCTTTTGTCTCTTCCACAGTGAAATGTTTTCATGAAGCACTGTCAAGAATGTGATGAGATTGAAATATTCCCCTGAAATGTTTTAATTCATTTCAGTTTGCTCTTTCCAATGAAAGAATCTTCGTCTGAAAAACTTCTGAGCAGTTATATTGTGCAGTGAAACTGTGGCTCACTGCTGCAAAGGCAAGGCAAAATTCAGAAACATTTTGCTTGAGATGTGCTTCTGTCACCTTGTGCAGCATTACCATTGTGTCACAATTCCACAGGGCTGAGCCTTCACTGAACTGGGCACTTCTCTGCAGCAGGCAGAGCCCAAGCAGGGTGCAGTTCAGATGCTGTCAGTCTCTGCACAGAGAAAACCGAGAGCAGTGCAGAGGCAGCAGATGCAAAGGCAGAGTCTGCAGCAGAGCAAAGACGTGCACCTGGGCTTGCTCTCTGATCAGTGCCTTGGCCAAAGGACTGTTCTTTCACCTTTGGTTTGCTTGCAAGTCACATGGCTTGGAGTTTCTGTTGAACTTTGTACCAAGGCCCCATCATTTTTAACTGCTAGTCTATCAGAAACTTATTTCCCTAGAGTTTCTTTTGGTTACTTTTTCCTAGATCACTGGAAAACTGCCATTCACCTTCTGAGGTGAATTCTGAAGTATTATAGAATTGTCTAGATTCCCTTAACTGCTTGAGTCTTCCCACACAGGAGATGATCAGAGGGCTCCTAATGGGGATCTGAACCACAGGGGATCAGATGCCTTGAGATATTGTTATGGACACATCAGACACCTTCAATGTATAGAGAGTTTTAATGGATCCCACTATGCAATAAATATTCTATTCATTATTCCTTAAAAGTTTTGTTACCGTAGGCAGAGTCCAAGTGCTTAATAACTGTTTTAATTGGGTGCAAAAATGCTTCTCTAGGTCAATATTAGTGATAATGGTGAACCCACAGATATTTCTCCTTCTATAAATATTTCTACTGTTCAATTCTTTTTTTGAGATTTTGTGATCCTATTTGTTACAGAGAGTGTGCATTCTTGGGCAAAAGAGATTTCCCTAAGGGCAGGATAAGAGCTAAATGAAATGTAAATGCAGGGATGGCATTAAGATATCATACAGCACAATACTATAAATATTTGAAGTCACTCTACATTCTGTATTATGATGTACATGTGAGTGAACCTGACCCAAATTTACACTGTATCAATGCAAAATTATGTGATGCAAGTGCTTTAAAAATATCATATAGTTCCAATACATGGATAGGACCCAGAGAGAATGTTATTTTGGGATAGAATTTCTAAACCAAATGTCAAATGTGCACATTTCCTCTGCATCCTCCACATCCAGAAATAAGGAAACTGTTGCCACTTGCTAGTCTTGCTATCTAATGGTACATCCTTGGCCATAGCTTTTGCCTCAACTTAGGAGATACTATTAGTACTTTTGTTTGAAAAGAATGGAGAAATAAGGTAATTACTGCAGCCAGAACTAGCCAGGGATCCCTTAAAATCTAATTGAAAATATATTATCAAGGCTACCCACGTAAGAGAATAGTGTCTAAAAGCTCATTTTCTTGGTTGGCTACACATTTAAATACACAGACAATGCCCCAGATCTGCTGGACCTAGAGCCTATGTGTTCATTCATGCCTAGCAAGGACAAAACACACTTTCTACAGTTACTGAGGAGAGAACAGGGCATGCCAACTTCTGCTCCTGTATCTCGCAGCTGTTCTTCTCACCTGAGCTTATGCTCAGGGAAAACCCCAAGAATATAACCTTCTTCTGTTGTAAAAAACAACCTTATGTACCGTATATTGCGCAAAAAATGTTCAAATATCCATGACATTGACATGTATTATTTAGTGCATTTTTTCCCCTGATTAAATTTTCATCTCTAAGACCTTGATTTAATTTTGTTGGATTCATGTTTTTCAAAACCTGCCGTTGTTTTACACAAAGATACAGAAAGTTGTCTTTTTAAAAATCCAGTACATACATAATCTGAAGCAGCCCACTTTTATGTAAGTCAGGAGAAGAGGTGAAGTAGTTGTAAAAAAACCTTTATCATGAAAATGTTTATATGGCACCATCTAGTTTCATAGCAATTTATTTTTTCTTCTATATACAAGTGAAGTACCAATCTTTTTATTTTCTTTTTTCTTTCTATTTTTTTCTTTAAATTGAATAAAAAAATCTGTGGTTTTGCAGTATGAAGGGAATATCTGGCTGACTGAAAAGGCTTAAAATGATTCCTTAGGAAATTCTGTATGCCTCTTTTTTTTTTTGAGAAATGTCCCTTTTCTACAAAATGGTTCCCCCAGATTAAAGTAGTCTTGCTGAAGTGGTTTTGGACATTGATTTACAATAGAGCTGTATACTGCTTGAAAGAAGGAGGTTTAGAGAGCAGTACTCAGAGCAAAACTGCTACGGCTTTTATAAAGTCAATAACACGTTGCAAAAAGCCCTGTGCCACAGAACAGCTCAGGTTCCCTAATGGGAAACCCAGTGGCCTTCAATCCTGTGCCTTAATGTACCCGATATTTGAACTTCTGTCTCCAGATCGTAATCATGAAGGTGGTTTAAGCCAACACTTCTCACCTTGCAGCTGATTAGTGATGAGCACGTGGGGACAGCAGCGGCCTCAGCCAAGCCACAGGAAACCAATCACTCCGAATCATCAGTCCCCAGCCCGGGCAGTTGAGCCTGTGGAGGGAGGATGCCAGGGAGGTGACATTCTGCAGAGGATTTGCCACCCACAATCAACAATCCTTTCAACAAAGCCTCCCATTACCCTTGTAATCCCCACACCACCCTGTGGCTGCAAATAGTAAATCTAAACCTACAAGTAGACCTTAAACCAGTTCATTCCTCCTGCTCACAGAAACCTGAACAGAATGCACTAAGGAGGGAAGATGGTGGATCTGCAGCATGAACAACCTTTCCCTATCCATCTCTGCCTTCCTCTAGGTTTTTGCACATGGCAGCGTTGACTGCCACTTCAGCACACTTCAGTGTCCTCATCACATTAACAGAATATAAATGACTATGGAGAAGAATTTAGGTGGAAGAAAGGATTTCCACCAACATAATGAAGGGAATGGAGAGGGTAGAAGTTTTGCTTACTCTGTGTTTTCCTTCACACAAAACCTGGAGGCAGTCAGCAGCCAGAGAGAAGCAAGCCCAGGGTCTTTGTCCAGCAGCTACCTCTGTCTTTAACTTCCCATCTCTTTCTCTATGCTTCTGTTTATGAAATTGTAATGATAGTAGTAAAACAAATGCAAATAAATAATGGATGGATGAATACATCTTGGGATGAATAAATTATGGGAGTCATGCTGACTTTCAAGAGTAAGAGTTATTGCAGTTCATGCTTGAGAGGGGCTGTCAGGGTGGGTTGCTCCCGGATCCTCCAGCACTTGCACTGCGGTGCTGCAGGGAGCGGCCTGTGTGCATGGCCAGGGGCAGGGGCAGGGGGGTGCTGCTGGAGCACACTGCAGGCAGGGTGGTGTGAGAGACAGCCTCCTGCAGCCAGAGCCTCCATGGGAGCTAGAACTACAGACTAGAAGAAAATACATTTCAAAGGAAAAAAAAATCCCCAGTCGTCTAAATTAGTCCAAAGTATCCCCACACTTGCTGCTGGCATATGGAGAGAGTTGAGCAAGGCTTCTGAAATCAGTGACTACCCAGCCTCTCCATTAGCCCTTCTCCCAACCATATGACCAGCATCACAAATGGATGGCTTCACTTTCCCTTTTTTCCTATGGGGTTTTCTACCTCTTTCCTTTTAGCTGAAGGAGAAAAATGAAGATTCTCTGCTAATGTAAAATGTCATTGCTCCCTGGGTTTCAGTTTTTCCCAGCAGAGGATCAGATGTTGATAAAGCAATACCAAGTAATAGAATCAGATTTATTTCCCATTCACAGATGGCAGAAACTTTTAGAGAGTCTCTGATAAGGGAGTTGAATGAAGCCCAAGACTCAAAATGCTCTGGACCATCTCTTATTTTTGCTTGAAACTAGCAATGAATCTCAAACAGTTCCTCTTTGTTGGCCCTGACCCCTTTAAGCCAGAGACCCTTGCTGCATCCAGAGTTTTGGGAAATGAAATTTAAGCACCTGATACAAAGAAAAGAACTATTATAACTGTTATACTTTAGCTGTGTCCCTAATTTAGGTGCACTTGAGCGACTGGGATTTCTCAACGTGCATAATTTCTTGCAGTATGGATAAAGCTGAGGTTTGTATCAGAAGGTCCCACCACTTGTACCAGGTTTTGGCTGTATTCTGTGCAGACACACCACAGTGCATGAAATACAGACACTACTCTTTCTTGCTTCCTGTACCCAATCCACAGCCTGGAATTTGTCTTTTATTTATATATGGTTTATGTGGAAACTGGCCCTCAAGCTCGAGCTGCGTCTATGTACTTCCATGCTTATTTCCATTCCATTTCTTCAATACTGTTTTCATATTCTGGCCACTTTTAATCTAACATGAATAAGGAATCCCCAAAATTATTTGATTTCTGCCAAATTTTGTCAATATAGACAGTCAAGTAGAAAGGAAACCCTACCCAGAGCCTGAACTAAGTGAAATGCAACGTGTTCATACATTATTAGACACTGCAGAATCTATGTAGAGGATGGGGAACAGAGAGATAGAGACACTTTTGAAGAACATGACAATTAGGAAAATATCCCACCAAATTTACACCTTCTAAAATCTATGCTAAAATCAACCAATTATGATTGAAAACCAGTGTTAGTTTCTGTGCTTAGAGAAGACATTGTCTCACCTTGGATCCTACTTCATCTGCTCCCTCCATGCCTTTAAAACTAAATGACAAAGTATTATGGAAGAACTAATGGAATAGACACTGATCAGAGCTACAGTGGTCTCACTACCTTTTCCATTCCCCCTGTGATGTCCATGTGTGTCCACAACATTTAGTTTAAAGCCACTTCTACTATGTCATCATATTCAAAACACAAAAGGCAATCTTATTTTTTTCACTCCTTAACAAAAGTCTGTCTGTTCTCTGTAGTATCTTATGAGCTTTGACATTCAACTCCTACCTTCTTGTAAACTCTCCAGTGAAGTAAGGAAGTAATTTTGGCTTGAGAAAACCTGATGGATTTTAAACTACTCAGTGCATCTCAAGACACTTGCTTAGTTTTCCCTGGTAGCTTCATTGACAAAAAAATGCTGAATTTCAAGAAGGCAAAAAGTGATTCAAATTTGCTGGTCTTTTTGGTGACAATTAAGGATGCATCACCACGTTGTTATTTTATCTTTAAGTCTTCAAAACTCATGTCTCTAGTGTCATAGAATCCTCAAGTAAATTATTTTTTAAAAGTTATGTCTTTAGGATTTAAAATTCCCCCAATACAGAGTCACAGTGGATATGACTTCCTTGAGTCCTGTGTGTGCTAATAACAAAATAACAGGTATTTGTAAATATAATATAATAAAAAAATAATTAAAAAAAACCTTTTAGCAGATACCCTTTAGTAACTTCAATAGTTTAAAAATAACCAGAAAGGTTACATTTTTCTGCAGAAATATGTGACAGTGAAACTACCTCCAAGTTAATCTTCGATGCTTCCATTGAATGACATCATGGATAGCTGGGTTCACCATTTTCTGTAGTTTCTAGGTTCTTAAATCCAGAAGCACTGCATGAGGCTAAATACACAAAAACAAACAAGCCTGAGGAGTAGAATTTAGTTTCAAGAAGGGAACAATGTAAAATTATTTATGTTACTGCATATGTAACTTACTGGTCTGAGAAAGATGCTCCTTAAATTTCTTATTAAAAAACTGATATAATCTCATCTCTCCTAAAAAAAAGAATACAAAATATATTTCCAGTTAGGATGGCAGTTATCTTTGTGACCCAGCAGTGCCCAACCGGAACATTCCATTTTCTTGTGCTGTGCATCATTCATTACGTGCTGCCTTTAAGAGCAAACCTAGAATTTAGGACACAAATATGGGGGTTCACCCATCTTCATTGCAGTTTCTGGGGTATGAAAATGCTGAAGAGAAGCCCACCAGACTGTTTTCTTCAAACAAAAGCTGATTTGTGCTGGTAGGTCACACATGAGGATCGCTTAATGATGCATCAAAATCTTTTTAAGAGAGCAGCCAAGTGTGTGAGTGCTTTGGGGTTGGGGTACAGGCAGGTGACCAAAACTATTGACTGTCTGACACTTACCTTCTTCCTCATTTATATATTGATCTCTGCCTGAGCTATTTCTAGATGAAAGCAGCTGCAATGTGTGCATTTGCACCCCATGTCATGGAGGCTGACTTCCCTCATTGTCAGATTTTCTAGAGACCACTCAGCCTGAGTGTTCATTTTAGTTAAACCAGCCATTAATGCAGATGGAGAACGAACTTACAACTGTATCTGGCACAGCAGAAAGCAGACTCTGTGATAAATGCATCTAGCACTTTAGACACTTTAGATTCCTCGGGGACAGCTGCAACATCTTTGAGTGATCACTTCATCGTGGAGCTGTGGATCGTAGGTTAATTGGAAAGTTTGCTAAGGCAATAGTTGTACGGGGGCTATGAGGAACAGCACTGCTTCCTTGCACCATTTTATTTCAGATGCTCTAACCCTTACTTTTACAAAGTAAGAAAACCCACTGGTGTCCAAAATCTGAAACAAAGTATCATAGTTGTCTGTCTATTCTGAGATCTACATAGAATTGGTTTCCAAAAGTGGTTACAGATTTTAGGAGTCCTTTATTCTTTATTCAGATTGATTAAACAGATCAAAAGCCTGTCAAACTAAGTGAGAATTAAACATGAGTTTCTCCTCAACAAAGAAGGAAAAGACAATAGGCCTGAGCTCAATGGTAATTCAAATCACAGGTAAAAACTAAGATGTTTTCCTTAGGGGATTTTCTTTATGTATTAAGCAGCCAAATGGTTTAACAAGTTGTGACATGTATGTTAGTGCCAGATACCTGCACAGCTGGCACGCCTGCCAAACAAGCAGGTGCTTTTCTCATACTGAGCACAGTTTGTAAGAAATGAAAAAACATATACTTCCAAGGCTTGAGCTTTTGAGGTGCAAAGGGCCAACAGATGATGACGACCACCTTGCAGGGGGGTTCTGCACTTCCCTACAGCGAGTGGCTTTCCCCTCACTGGAGTTCAGTGACTGTAAGAGAGCACAGGTTCCTCCAGTCAGCACAGCACAGCAGTGCTGAATGCTGTTTTCTAGCAAGTCAGGAGCCACAGGGTTTGTTTTGCCTGTTCTGACAATGTCATCAGCAACTAAGTGTAAATGCAATCAAATTTGACCAGTGTGCAAGAAAAAGAGAGTGTAATTGTGTTTGATTCAGATATAAGCCTTTATTTAGATCCATCTCTACCATAAAAGTGATTACCTGAGCATGAAACAGCTAATTTTCTGGGCTCTGAATATTACAGAGACTGGAAAATGCACAGCATATTGAAAAAAATTAAATTATGAGATCACAAAATAGTAATCCTGTTTTCATTTTAATGTTAAAAAAGTGGTTTAAGGCAAGGGGCACACACCTTAATATCTACTAGACCCTTACTGTAGACCTGCAGGCTGTTACTTGAAGCTGTGAATTCTTTAATGTCTTCTGTGAAGGACAAAATACCCGAATGTCTGAAGGTACCAAACCCCTTCCTTTGTAGGAAAGATAGATTTATCTGAAGAAGAGTGTCATGTCAAATGGGACTGATCACATGTCAAATATGCACGGCACATTGGCCAAAAGAAGTGAAAATCAAAACCCCCTCCCTGACAGTGGTTTGCAACAGACTCCTCTCTGCTCTCATTCCTACAGAGTAAACCAGGATTCTGCTTAGTGAGAAGTTTTTGGATTCTGTAACAAATTTTTTGCACGATGTAATGGAATACCCCTCTTATAGTAATGCTTCTTACTTGCAGACCTTGTTCTACAACCTGAAAGTGCTTGCATCAAGGGTAGCTCAAAGGCTGATGGCCACAGAGATTGCAAGGGAAGGGGGGAAACAGATTACAGAGGCTCCATCTCCACAGCTGTGTCCACTAAAATGACAGCACTGGACATACCTGGACAGCCTACATATCCCACCCTTGATCTTTTTTCCCTTAGGTTTGGTGCATAAAACAATTGATCAGGAGAAAACCTTAGGTGGGAGGTCAGTATGGGGCTTTGTTTCTAACAGTGGTTGCAAAACCAGGCGGTTCCTCACGACTGTGTCGTCAGGGCAGGAGGTCAAAACCCGCCGCAAGCAGCAGAGAAGCCCTGGGAAGGTGCCTGCCTAACTGTGCACAAGGTTTCACTCATGGGGAAAGCTCATTCCTTGTCTCTGACTCCTGAAGTTGTGCATATGTAAAAGAACCAGGCTTTAATTGCAATCTATCACATCTGTCAAAACATCTGGCCAGTTAAATCTGGGATCCCTGCTGTGCACCATAGCTGGAACTTTATGTATCTCTTTCTTACTGAAGTGTCTAAAAATACACTGCAGACTCTGGCCTGCTCCATCCCCTTTGGGCTCCTGCACTGAAAAATGCAGGACTTCTCTTGAGAAGGGTCCCACCGCAGGCAGCCCTCAGCAGGCATAAAGGTGCCTTAGCTCACCTACAGCACAATATCTGTACCATAGGCAGGGAAAACGGGATGGGGTTGTGCTGCTCACCAGGAAAACCTCACTGGCATTGAATATGAGCAGAGCTATTTCTGTTTTATACCTGAAACCAGTCCTGAATCCTGTGGACAGAAAGCAGGATGGTCAGTCAGAAAAAATATTGCTGCCTAGTCTTCTAGATTAATTTTGTTATGTCACTGGTTTTGGTAATTATATCATCACATAATTAGTACAGTAATTATGGTAGTTATTGCTTTAAAATAATTATATTTTATTATAATTGTATTGGGGGGGTTGTTTTCATTGGAGAAAGAGTGTGTTTCTGTAAAAGTCCTTGATTGGTCACTTTGTGTTCAGTGTTTTTTAAAAAGTGATAAAGCCATTCAAATAGGGTTTCTATTTATAGTTTCAGCTGCCTTCTATCTAAGGTAATAAATTAATAATGATTTTGAGTGGGAAGATATATTATATATATTTATATATATACATATTCATATATAAATCATTTCCGCCACCATATAACTCTATTCTTGTTTTTCACTACTCTACTGGTAAAAATAAAGATGAATATTTATTACAAGAACCATATGAAGGCAATAAAATAAAGTAAAATGATCATAAAACCAATCACATATTTTATGGAAAATAGGAATATAAAATCATTTTGTGTGAGGCTTCTCTACTGCCAAACAATTTGTCATTTAAGAAAAGACAACTTTCTGCTGTGTTTAAGCATCTAATGTGTTCAACTTCTTGCAACCCATGCGGGAGTAGCAATAGGTTTTATTATTTTCAATTTAAAAAGCTTTACTCATCACTGGCCATGCTAGCACAATCTTTCAGTGCCAGTGGTAGAGTAATTTGTCTGTTCTGGTAAGTTTGCAAGAGTTATCTCTTTCCTTTTACATTCTGCAGTTTCAGGCTTTTTGCATACACCTTCCTTTAGCTGAAAAAATATCTCAGTTTCCTAATACCCTAGGACTACTTCGTTGGCCAAACTTTTGGGATGTTCTCAGACTTAACACATAAATCCCACAATTTAGGAAAGGAAAAACAAATTTAATGCTGCACTGCTTTGGAGAGACTTTCAATTAATTTGACTGAAATAATATTTCAAATGTTTCCCTTTAAGAAGAGACTTGGAGTTCACAGTCTTCAAAAACACTATGTGTGGCCTAGGCTCCTTTTTTTCACATTTTACAGTCCTCGATTTATAGCATTATTTGACTTACAATACAGGGAAGATCTATGAGCATCTCTGGGCAGTAAATTCAAATTAGATCTGCCATGTTATTCCTGTTTATTTCTCCTGTTTTATTACAGGACACTAAACAATGCAAACATTCTTACCTAGCACCCCTATGCCTTATTCAGTAATTCTAGTCCTAAAAATATATCTGTTAACCAAAGTGGAATTCTGTAGCCATGTGCATAAGCTCCATGAAATACAGTGTTGCATCTTCAGAGGACACTACACCCTTCTGAGTCATTTTTATGCAATATAGTTGAAGGGTATTTTTTCTGTCCAAGCTCTACTCTTGTAATGGCATGTGTTGTTATTTTAAAAATGCATATAACCATTCATCTTGGCAGGCTAATAAAGTGCAGACCTAAAACCCTCTGGAATTTTTTAATTTTACAGCATTTAGTAGACTAAATTCTGTTTATTACTAAGCTAATTGTACATTATTCTCTACAGTTAGAGAATAGCTTAGTGATAAACAGTACTGCAGACCACCCATTGTACATTTCCTTTTTAAGGTTGCAGCCTGTAACAAAATAGAAGGAAGAGCTCACCATTTTAACTTGAATTTAGTAGTCTTGGACTGTTGTAAAACAGTTACTGGGATGGAGAGAGGAGAAATGAGCACAGGAGGAAATAAAGCAAAAGGAACTAGAGGTGCAAAACCTTTTGCTTCTCATCAAAAAGAAGTAACTGTGTTCACATAAGAGCATACTGCTTTAAGGATATGAATATCAGTCCCAGGAAAATTGTAAAAATATCAGGCTAGAGCATACCTTCTCTGAAGCTCAACATTTACAGAATGTGTTTTCTCCCTTTGCTAATTTTCTTAGCTCTTGGCTGTCTTCCCAGGCAGTAGTTTCTCAAGGTAGTGTGTTGTGATCTAAATGCTGTGCTGGGTTGTAAGCTAACTTTAAATGCGAAGTAAAACCCAGTGCTTTAAAGTCAGTGTTCCCTACCTATTAAATCTATCGTTTCTCCTAAACAATTTGTGAATTTTTTCCCAGCAGTCACCCTGTTTCCCTGTGCAATTACTCTGTTAGTGCTCTAACAGACCTATGTACAGTACCGAGACCCTTCACTTGTCACCAAACTCCCTGTTGGCATCTCAGGAAGTTTTGCTCCGTTAATGGCTGTTGCTTCGAAACCTTCACAGTCAGTTTCTCTTCCTCCTAAACCATCATGTCTGATAACCTGAACAGAATTTCTTCCAGACTCACTCAGGAGAGTTTGAGCAAGTGCCTCCTCGTCTTTTTTATTTTATTATTTTTTTCATAGAAGTAGTCATAATAACGTTAGTGACCTGGTTACACCACAGTAAATCTGGACTTATTCCACTGCCTTTGAAGGAGCTAATCTGCATTTACCCCTGTATTACTGAGCTGAAATCCAGCTCAGTGGGACTACTCGTGTGGAAGATTTGGTCCTTGTAAAATCTCATAACATTGTTTAATAGCTACCGCATAAATAGGAATGTAAACATAATCCTGAGCTGAAATCTGAGCAATTGATGATATTTTTTAGCATCATGCCATAGAGAAGGAAAAGGATTTCATGATAGTAGCTGCATCAGCTGTCAAAATTATAGTTTAAGCTTTGGTTTCACACACTAATCAAATTGTATTAGTATTAATGAGTTCTAGTTTTTCCCCTTTCCTCTTTCCCCGAGGTCTAGTATATTGATGGAGCAAAAAGAGATAATGAATTGGACTGTCTGGTATAAACAAACCAAACAACAGATGCCTCTGCAAAGATTTGAAAGGGACATTGCTTCATCTTCCTCAGCAGAGAGAGCACAGCTCCAAAAACAGATCAAAGGATTTGGCGGAAGGTTCAAAGGGAAAAGACGATGATTTTGTCTATTTAGTTATTTACCTTTTAATCCTTTCTTCTTTCTTTATACTGCAGTCTCATTTTTCTCCCTATCCGTGAATTCATTCTGGAAAAATGCCCTTCTACTGAGGTCTTAACTGAAGGACAAAACCTGAGAAATCAGAGGTCAAAACTCAATCAGCTCTCATCTTATCAAGTCTTTTGTCTGGAACCAATAATATTATTTTCCTAGTATGTGAGAGTCTGACTGTTGTCTCTCCAAGCAGTTTTTGGGGCACTTGTATTTAAGGTGCTTGTCAAAACCTGCTTCTCTCTCCTCCAACTGAGAGCATGGCAGTTCCCAAGCCTCGCAGACAGGGACATAGCTTCAATTTTATCCACAAAACTTTAAGTAGGTAGGAGAGCTCCTAAATCACTGCTGTGGTGAGTTCACAGCAGCACCTTTTACAGGCACAGAGAACTAATGACAGCACAAACTGGGAATGGCAATTAGATACCTAAAAAAAGAAATATGAGGCGGGAGTAAATATAGGTAAAAAATGGATATAGGAGCCGAACCCCTTAGCCAGACAGACAGTTACACCTCTGCCTGTAAAAAACAAATCAGTTATTCAGAGCAGCCCTTGAGAGAACAGCTAAAAACTTAGAATGTACTGAGAAGGGCAGGGGATGATAAACTATTTCGGTTTTGGAAAGCAGACTCCTCTTTATTTCAATGCCCGTCAAATTTCTTTGCTCACAGAATACTGAAAACAAAACACAAGATTTCAACTCCTTGATCAGGAACTACTGGTGTTAGAATATGTAGGAGGAGATTAAATTGCCACAAAACAGTGAGAGAAAGCTTTTTTAATCTTTTTTCTCTTTTTTTTCTTGGTTTTTTTCCTTTTTCTTTTATTCTTTTTTAATCCATGTAATACTACAATGTAAATAAAAAAAAAAAAAAGGAAAAGGTTTATCTGGCTGAACACAGGAAGGTTAAGGACATCTAGGTGGGGAGCAAACTGCCTTACATCCCTCTTCCAGTAGGTGGTAAGCCTTATCATCAAGGCAAGTCTTGCAGGGATGCTGGAGGGACTTCAGGGAGAGCATGTGAGTGGGATGCCTGCCTGGTGATCAGAGCAAGAAACATGAAGGAAAAACTATGAGCAGCATAGGGACAATCTGAGATTTTAGGTCCTTTGTGGTGTTTGGGGTGGGATGAGGGACCATTTCCTTGATCCCTAAAAGAGCTCTCCATAAGAGAATAAGGAGGATTTGGTATAAGTATTCCCATGCATGTTTAGGCCAGTCTCAGACCAACTGCTCCTACTTCCAGCTGATGGGAGGCAGCCCAGTTCCATCCTGGAAGACACAGATCCACATGAACGTGGCAGGCCCAGGCTAGGTGGCTGGTCTGTGGGTCACCATCTTCCCACAACTGCTGCCTCAGTGCTCCCTGGTTTGCTGGTTTTCCTGAAGCAGTTGATTTCCCTCAAGTGAAAGGTGACTTCTATCTCATATGCACTGTGGCAACGTTTCCTTTTGGTTAGGCTGGCTTAGGGTTCAACACTGAATCAAATCTGTATTGAACTGTGGCTGTGAAAATTAAAGGAAAGCAATACCAAAGAGGAAGCAGACAAAATACCACAGTCTGTACTGCTTTCAGTAAAGAAGAAGTACATCAATTTGCACTAATGCTAAACAGGTGCAGAGCTAAATCTAAATGGTATCTTTTAAGATACCCTCTATGCACTATCAATAAAAAGAGTTGAGCAATGGCAACCTGGGTCTTTCTTCTCCACACACACTACAGTGAATGAAACTGTCTCCATTTACCTAAGCTCCCTCATAAGACTTTAGCTAATAAAAGTCCTCAACAGTCTGTGTTTATATTTACTTTTTCATGTTCCCTAAAATCCTAAAATTTGTGGAAGAGGAGCCTGCTGTTCGACAAACATGTCCCCCTACAATGTGCTCCGAACAAGGTTGTTTCAGTAATTAATATAAAGGAGAGAAGATCTTTCCTGCTTAATATCTGTTTGGCCCCAGATTAACTGCATAAAACATAAGCCCATCACAGAAAGTGAAATCTAGCCACAAACAGGCTGGGCCTCCCTGAATTCTGAGCAATTTTTCTCTACAGTCATTTTCTTAAGAGCAATAAGCTGTTCAAGTGAAAGTGTTGTTACTCAACAGGGGAAGAAAAGCATCTATCTACCTCTGCCAATTAATGAAGGTTTGAGAACAAAACTGAAGTATACAAAGATGATAAATATACAGATAATCTTGACACTACACTTTTATTCTCCTTCCTAAAATTAATTGCTAAGAATGTGATTATGTTCTAGGTACACGACCAGTTGCAGGAGGAGAAATATTGCCTGTGAGCTATATAAAAAGAGGATTTTTATGCTTCACAGAGGAAGCAAATACTTTTGACTTATGTACCAACTAAGAAGAGGGGAGTGAGTCAGCACATTGGAAAAATGGACCTCCACTCTCTGTCACTCTGTGCTTGAGGATGATGGGTGCAAAATTGGAGGTAAGCAAAAGCTCCTCATTTCTTGCCTCTGTGCAAAAAAGGCAGTCCCATGGCCCACTTAGGGGTTATTACTCATAAAAACACCACTGTAAAAGAAGCAGAATATTCAGTCATGACACTCTATACTTCAGCATAATATGGAAATTACCGTAGTAGAGAAAATTTCAAGTAAAATGAAAAACCTGATTATAAATCATAGTTAGAAATTTTGGAGGGCGAAAAGAAAAGGGTGCTCAAAAAACAGTCCTTACTGTTTACATCCCAAGAAGCCAGAATTAGTTTCCTTCCCTGTAGGCAATTTAAGTAGAAAGGGCAAGGATTCCATAAACATTGTGACTGAATTCCCTTTAACGTCTCAGAGATGGTGACTGAGCATAAAGGCACTTTGAAAGAAGTGTCTAGGGGAAGTGAACGTTGTCACTGCCTCTGCAGAATATCTTCCCTGAATAAAGGAATTCAGTCCCAAAGCCTGCCACCAGCATCTTTTATTAACTTTGGTAAATGATTGAATACAAAGTTTATCAATCTGAAATAGAAAAAAGCATGGAAATACATATATGCTGGTACTTTCACCTGCTGACACATTTGGGCACTACAGCCCCAATTTTCATCCAGTGCCTGAATGTAGTTTCCCACTGTTTTATTGTTTCTTCTCAGGCCAGCCATGTCACACATTCATGAGTCATCTTTTAGAGCAGTTTTCAGACTGTCCCAGCACCAAGCTGAAACCAAAATATCACCAGAAACAAGGGCAGGCATGCCCTGAAAACTCTTAGCTGTGCCATGCTGCACTCAGCTACACTCCTGGAGTCCTAGAAGTGGCAGGGAAGCTATGTTCCCTGACCTAAACCATGGAGAAGTCACTCCTATATAGTCAATAAGCTCTTGGAACTACTCGTGCCCATGATGTGGGATCTAGAATAATTTTACTGCTTAATTTCAATAAGTGACCCTAAACTGATTGCCTTTTCACTCCTGTCATCTCATTTAAACATTAGGCAGCACCACCCTCACAGTATTGACAGGATCAGCTGGGAAGGATGAGCTGTGAAGTAAAGGACATGGGCACAAGAGCTTGTGTGGCAATGCACCCATGGCAGGCTTGTGGTGGCAGGGGAACCCCTGTGCTGCACCCCGGTCCTGGCACCCAAGGGTGGGGGCACATACCAGTGGAGGAAAGAGGGACAAAGTGAACCTGGCAGCTGGGAAAGCTCAGTTGCTTTGGCACTCCCATAAGACATTACTAACACTTGAAATATTTTAGTTTGCTTTTGAGGGAAGGAGGGCACATCCCAGCAGCCAGAGTGCAGAGTACCAATTGCATTGGGAAATCAGTGTCTGACATAAGCCTGTGTTTTTCCAGCAAGACCTAAAAGCATGTTTGATTTTAGGAGCTCATTATCTGCTTATTCAAAAATATTATGATACCATTGTATGTTTTTCAAAGTTGTCAGATTATAAATGAATAAACTGCTACAAGGTGGGCAGTACAAGCCTGACCCAAGCTGACCTGAGCTGTATCACAGCCTGCTTGTAAACACCCTTTCTGAACTGCATTATCCAGTACCATATGTCAGAGGCCTCTTCTGCTGCAAGTGCCACGTCAAATTCTTACATGTTCTTCATCCACCTTGTTCATGGAAGGCCTTTACACCAGCTGGAGAGGCAGATCATGCCTACTTCTGCATTTAAAAAAGAAGTAAATGTGAGTAACCATTCAGCCAGTGCTCTCAGCCAGGCTGCTGCCCCCCAAAAGGGCATCCTGAGTTGTCATTTTAACCTGCACCTTTGCACAGTGAGAAAGAGCAGCAACAAGCAACAGTCATGGTGATGCTCTTTCTGGTATAATTAGAACAGGAAAGAGACCCTTAAGCTAGTAATCGGATTTAGGCTGATGACCAAGGCCAACTTTCCACCAGATTCTCTATCAATCAGATGAAAACAGCGGTGGCTCAAATCCTTACGCATTTAGCTCTCCAGACCAGAAGCTTTTTGATCCACCTACCAGATAAGAAACCAATAGATCCAAAATCAGAGCTTCCTTTGCCTTCTTATTTAGTGTTCAAACTCTAAAACCTTGACTACCAAAGAAGAAAATCAATATCATTCTGCATCAGACAAAGGGAGGGGGGGGAAGGAGAAGCACATTTTACAGATTCCTGTCTGTGTTTAAAGGGCTCTTTTTAAATTTACACTTCGCGATTACTGTGACCTCTATAACAACTTACATCCCAGTTCTTCAAATTTCGGCATGAATGAGACACCTCAAAGAAAACAGAGGTTTCAGGAAGTGATTCAGAAATTGGTATTATGACTTGTGTCTGTTGAGGCTTGTTCTTTCAGCTAATGTTTGTTTTTGCAATCTAGCACAAAAGCGTCTGCTAAGTACCATCTCACTTTACCAACATGGTCGGAAAACACAAGGGAGGGGAGAGGGGAAGGTTCGTAGTGCTGCATCTCTAAACAGTAACAGTAAAGTTCATTTTACACCTGACGCTTTCTGCAGTGTGTGTACTGCCCAGTTCAGAAGACATGGCCCATGTGCTTACATTCAAATAGCAAACTTACAGATTTCTAAAAAATGTTTTCAGAATATTACTTAGAATATTTAGAATATTTCCTTTCCCCCTTTGCTGTTTTAAATCCTTTGTTAAATCTCCTGGTTCTCTGGTTATGTTAGATGTCAGCCAGCCTCACTAGAATTCTTGACATGTTTCTCTGAAATGACCTTTATCTTACACTGAACAAAAAGCTTCAGAGAGTAAATATAAGGTCTTCCTTACCATTTCCATGTTTATCTTGCTGCAGGCTGCATCTGATCAAAAAACTGACACCATCCCCATTTCTCAGGACTTTTTCTTATTTAGAAAAAACGCAAATAAAACAGCACAGCAGAATCAAGTCACAACAGATACTGATTGCACAGTGTCTCCCTCAGTCAGTAATGAATCACTTCCTCGGTGCTGAGAGAAAGGGGCATCGAGTTGCTGAAGGTGCAAAAGAAACCAGCTAAGGGACATATTGAAATTGCTGTACTTTCTAGAGAGGACACAAAAAAACCCCAAAAGATACCGGAATTTTTATGGCTAATAGTTGCTTTTACTTTTTGCCCTACAGAATCTGGGCCATTTTGGACATTAAAAATTAAAGCTAGAATAACTGAGAGCAAATTATCAGCTACTACAACTTTCAGAAGATCATCTCATACAACCTGCAGACTGGTGACCTCGGAAACCCTGCAGAGCCGTGCACAAGGGCTTTCCTTTTACCCTAATTCACTTCCCAGTGACTCTCTCAGCGTGCAGGTGCTGATGGGAAAGCTCTTCCAGGTCACAAAGCTTGGGCTCACATCCCACAAATTGCTTTTGCAGCTGGCTTCTCTGGCCCTGTAGGGTCAGACAGTAATCAAAGGAAAACATCTGTCCCAATGTCTTGAACCAACTGCTATTCTTTATTTTGGAGCTATGCTATGCAGTATAAGGAGCCCAGCACAGGTGCCCTGCTGGGGCAGTAGCTGGAGGGCCTGTTCCCTCTGCCGGCTGAGGCGGCTGTGATGCTCCTCACCTCTGCCTTGCACAGTTACACAGTGAGGCTGTGAAGAGCTGGATCCTACAGTGTTTCAGACAGGGAGTGGCTACAGCAGAGTGGAAGATTAACTGTGCCACACGTGTCGCCTGCACACTAGTTCTGCGAGCGGCCTGCTCTTGCCTTCGCTGAAGTGGTGACTCCTCCAGCACAGAGAGCAGCAGGATGGAGATTAGGCCCTGCGTTTGCAACTTTTGGATTCCTCGTGCTCAAATAGGCCACATACAGACAGTGTTGTCATTTTTTATTAATCACAGGTAACATAATTCTGGTCACTGCTATGGGCTGTTTTGTCGCTATATATAATCTTGCAACTTTCACACAATTTTTGCAAAGCAAAATAAGAATGAGGAACTAATCCCCTTCAAAATGTCTTACGGCTTTGAGGAAGAGAGCTTTATCTGTGTGTCTAGAGGCTAATTGTTCAAGTCCCAGCTGTTCTGCCAACTGTGGTTAATATTTCTCTGCCCTTCACAACCCAAGACATTACATCCAATTGCACAGTAACTATTATTCCCCAGTTCTGCAGAAAAAGGAAGTCTAAAGTGATTAGGACAGCATTGAAACCACGACTCACAGGCCAGTATGGGCTCTCTCATAAATTGAGAAGTCAAATCAGATGCTTCTGGAATAATTTGCTTCCTGTATATCAAAAATATATGACTTCAAAATTTGTGTTGATACATCTTTTATTGCTGTACATCTTTTACTTTGACTAAAGGCATCCAGGCATCCAGCTCTTTAAGGATGAGCTGTGGCAGCCTCCATGCTTCACGGGACTGTGCCTCTCAGGCTGCAGTAGTGCACCACCTCTAACCAGTACACAAACTGGGGTGCTCACTGGTGCTGCTGACAAGGGTGACACCTGGCAATAATGAAGGAATGACATTAAGCACCCTTTGTCCTAGGCAGCTTCACTTGTATTCCCAGAAACAAGGTGATTGGGTCTGTGCAAAACCCAAAAAGATAAGGACTTAACGTAATAAGCCTCTTCCCAGAACACAAAGTGTGGCAAATGAATGATACAGCCTGTCACCTCTTGATACCAAATGAAATCCTGCCCAGCTCAAGCAGGGATTAAAATTTATTCCCAGCTAATTGATGTTTGGAGTCCCCGCACTAGATTAATTAGTCTCAGCTTCAGCTTCTGCTTCATGTATTTGCCTGCACAGCTTTGAGGTAGTTTTTTAGGTCAGACACAAACTCTCACTGTGGGTTTGTGCAGTGCCAAGCATGAGAGAATGCAGAGCCCCCCAGAAAACTCATGGTAGTAAACCCACCGTGGAGGCTGCAACCTCTAGAAAACCTTTAGAAAGACTGGCAAATTTATTATCATTTTATCCCACAGGGCCAGGCCTATGGGAGTGCACAGAGCAGCAGACAAAAAAATACAGGGATTATTATCATTTAATGCTGTGGGCTTTGGTCTAATTTTGTGACAGTCAATGTTTTGCTGCTGCTGCTGCTGGTGTAAAATAATGAGCTGCCATGATCAAGTATATTCTTTGTCCCAAAGCACAACAAAACCAAATGTAATCACAACTGATGGAAACTATAGAAAAGAAAAATAAATTTAAATTTAAATTTAAAGAGCCATCCCAGAGAATTTCAGTAACTGTTATGCCCACCCTTTTCCATATTTCTTTTTTCTAAAGTAGTGGTGACTGGAAAATCAAATGGTTCAATTCCAAGCAGGGAGAAAAAGGCAAATTATTGTAATTTTTCAATTAATCAAAACTTTTCTAACACAAGTTCAGAGTCAAAACATGTCAATAAATTATAAATGTTTCCATTCCATTAATTTATGCAGAGACATTTTAAATAAGAGCAAAACCCAAGGCATTGCATTCTGCAGCTGTTCAACAAGACATTTAGATGTTTTCCAAAATAATTCTCCTCACTTTAAAATAAAGTTTCTTCAAAGTAGAAGATATAATGGGGACAGAAGAAGAACTACCAGACAGAAATCTTTTCTTCACTAAAACTGTTTCAATAAAACACTTTTTATTAGCTTTGAGTACATGTGCTTCTTTAAAATTACCCGGAGAAAAAAGATGGAAGTCAGAAGGAGTGCATGATATTAGAATAGAAGTTAAAGAAGTTAAAGAAGTACAACAGGCAATTCTTTCTGATTTAGTTAGTACCATTTTTCCCTTTGGGGGACTGTTTATCCCCAACCAAAACAACCCTGTCTCAGTTTACAAGAAATTCAAGACAAGCTGCTGTAACAAACTGCCAATTGCAATTCAGTCGGGATTTCATTCTTCTCCAAAAACCAGCCATCATAAAATTTTTACATTAGAAAATACATCCTGTTACTGTACTTTAGGGTTTCATATTATTCCAGCTATTTCTTCCATTACCAGCCCTCAGTGCACCCATTCTGTCTCAGCAGCCTGCAGGTGAAGCCCCTCTTGGAACATCTCCACGTTGTACTTAAAGTGTTTCCAGAACAAAAATTATGTCGTTCTGGGTCCTGTATGGAATCTGTAAAGTGTTTCTCCCTGCACAATTCCACCTTATGGCCATTATGCATACCTGTTCCTGCCCTTCCTTTAACACAGTAGAAGGAGCCAGTTACACTGAAACTGGTACCACCTGAAGACACCTTTCCACATCCTTAGAAGGTCACTGTATTCAAGAAACACATCTGAGTTGTGTCTTCAGAGGCATTCTTGGTACTCAGAAGGATTATGTGCACTCAGTAACATTTCCTAAGTGAAGGCTGCCAACTTTATCTCATTGTACAACTCAAAAAGGTGGGGCTGTAGGCACACATCTGTACCATCTGTGTGGGAATCCTACAAGCATCACACAAAGGTGGTCATGGCAGCAGCATCTGGCTTTGTAAAGGAGGGTTGCCAGGGAAGTGCTCAGTAGGGTTTTAGTTTTCTGAATTAGAAGCAGGAAAATGTGGCTGTAGGCAGCTGCAGATAAGCTGAACTCTATGGGTCATGTACTAAGAATTACTGGGAGAGTCCAAAAATAAATTTGATCCAGTAACACTCAAAAGTTTACAAACTACCTCATAAATCTTTAATTTTTAGAGTCACTGTCTTCACTACACTCAAAAAGATAAGAAGGATAAGAAGAAAGAGTGAGGTTTTGCTGCAGTCTCTGGTCTCTTGAAATCTGTGGAGCAAAGTGCAAGTATTTCTTTCTCCCCTCTTCTGAGAAGGTCAGGCAAGGGAGGAAGGGCTATTTGTAGGGAGACTGCATTCTCACTCCAGCACCAGCTTTTCTAACAGCTAATGCATAATACAAAGTTTATCCTGACAAGTCATTTGAATATCGCTCTCTGAGAGCATGAAGTACTGCAGTTAAACCTACAGCACCGATAACACTGCTGTGTGCACTGGAGCCAATTCCCAACCGCCAGAAGCTCTTCCAGGAGGTGCTTCTTCAGAGTATTTGTAAACACCTACACACACTACTGAAGAGGATTACAGAGATTTATGAAAGGGGGGAAAATGCCTACAAAACCCAGCATTTTCTTATTAGATATGGTGGGGTTTTTTTCCTTCTGGGGTTTTCATTTCTGGATGGCAGAAATAGAAATATGGTAAACATATTTTCTTGATTAATTGACTCACACCTGCTGGCAGATAAACTCGGCTTATTTCATCCATCCACTCTATCACCTATGCTGATTAGTACAGCTATGTTCCATAGAATTTAAGGAAATTTCAATACATTTTGCTATTCTGAATTTTCATACTTCATGTTTTGCTGATAAAACAGCAACATGGGACGCCGATTAATAAGGATTGTGTAATTCTCAGACGTATTTATTAAATCACTCTTCTACTATAGTCTTTCAGCAGACGCACAAATAGAAAGAACAAGGGAAACTGCACGTAACATTTGTAATAAAATAATCCAAATTATTATTAATTAAAATGTTTGAGCATGAAAGACAAGAAAAAATAAGTTGGAACAAAATTTTTAAAACCCAAAAAGATCATAAAAATGAGCCTTCATATGCAAAAACATAACCACATCACGCAAAAATTTTTGTGGTGGTAAAAAAATTTGCATCACAGTCTATTTATTCCATCTGTATGTTATTTGCCACTAAGCACTCTATCAACATCAGGTGGTAATATCAAACTGCTGCAGGATTGTGACTTAGCTGCTTATATGTTTACATCTACATTTACAGAACAAAAAGTAGTCCCTGTCTCAGCCCACAGCCTTTCTGCTGGGCCAGTCTTGGAGGTTCCTGATGTAGGGTCAGGATTTTCCTGTTGGAGGAGAGGTTACTATGACCAAGGTATTTTCCACTTGTAATTAGGTTCACTGTATCTGGATTTGGTAAATAACAGGGCTTTGCTTACTATTCTTTACAGAGAAAAACTCCAAAAAATCTATATTAAAAAAAAATTCTGTGCAACTTTCCACTCCTACCTTGTGTTCTTCTACCTGGGAAATTCACTGTCTTAAAGCATCACCTCAGGGCCCAAGTTAGTAGGAAACATTTCAAATGATACACGGAAAGTTAAACACGTAAGCACTCAGCTACTCTGTTGCATAAAGGAGCCCCCAGGATATTTTTCCTTCTCTCCTGCCACCTGAATTACAGACCCTTTGGACGGGATTATGAAACTTTAGCTAGGTTATCTTCTTTTTATGGACCTTGACCAGTCCGTGGGTTTTGAAGGCCAAACTACCTTGCATGGAAAGTTGACAGAACTGGGAGAAAAGAGAAACTCTTCTCTACCAAGATTCAAATAATGTGTTGTTTGAAGTCTCAGAAACAAATGATGACACAAGCAGCAGTTGATTTGATTTAAATGGAAGATACGATACTATCCATGTATTTATAAAAATGCACACACTCCCTTTGATTTTATTCAGCACTCACTTGCAGAGATACACTAAAGGAAATTCGTTTTTTTATGTCAGATATACAAAAACAGCATTTTTGGTTTGTTATCACCAAGAACCATAGAAACATGACTATCCCACCATAAAAATGTCTACTTTGCCAATGTTAAATAATTTCTGGCTTGGTTCTCTGAGAATGTGATTACAAAACCAGCTCCTACTTCAGCAATAAATCCATCCTTGAAGTGTGATCAGTCACATCTGCTGAACTGTAGTGATAAAAGCAAGTTTTCTTCATGTCAGACTCCAGATCTGTAACAGGTAAGAGCACATGCTCTGGAATTCAAGGGCAGAAGTCTGATATATTGTTAAATGAAATACTTAAGAGCAGCACCTGTAGGGAGCCAAGATCCCTGTGTTCCTGGTCTGCATCAGTGGCACTGCAGGGGCTCAGCAGTGGAGGGTGTCACCCTCAGAAACTTTACATCTCTGGCTGTCCTTTGTTATCATGCAGAGGTATATGCACTTGAGACTTTGTTAATGAGGTATAAAGGCTACTTCTCCACACAGTCTCAGGACCAAAGTATGCTTATTTACCTCTGATTTTATGTGTTACTTTTCTGTGTGCCAGTCACAGCTGTTAATCAAACACAGCTGCTCCAGCACATGCAAAGAGGGGAACTAGGGCTCCAAGGTTATATATGCAAGCATTTTAGTAGCTTCTAAGAAAAGGATATAAGAACTTCACTTAACAAGCTAACAATTACAGTAGAGAACTGTAGGCCATCCTAAAATGATCCACAGAAGCGAGGGAGGAGGGAACCCTCTTTAACAAGAGGGAACTCTGAAGGGAGAGTAGCCATAGCAGCTCTTCCTTTAACAGCTTCTTAGCCTCTGAAATTCCCTTAATTAACAAACTGAAGAAGAATGAAAGAAGTTACAGAGCTACAGGCAATCCTCCCACCCCTAAACACTAATCCCTTTATTCTCTTGACAGTTAGATGGTCAGGTAAGACAAAATGTTTGCCAATACGTGTAAAGTCCACCTATACTCAGCAGAACTCTCACTGTCTTTGATGGGTTCTGGGTTAAGTTTTGACCACAAATCTCAGTATCTTGAATTAGGATGATCAGAAGCCAACCATACAACTTGGAAAACACAATAATCAGGACAGCTCTTGACTTGCTCTTGAGTTACCACAAGTTGGCCACCAATACCCTTACTCAAACAAAAAAGGAGCTTCAGTTCCTGTGCAAAATCATGGAAATAAATGTTTCTGCATGACACTCGAGGCCTTTCCTTCCACGCATATCCAGGCCAAACCAGCCCTGCTGTAAGTACTGGCAGGAGGGGATTGCCCTGGAGAATCCTTTATATCCTACAGGAAGGACAACAGCACAATGATATGGATGATCTTCCTTTCTGAAACCCTTCTTCTGGTAATGGAAATAGGGCATCACCCTGAGAAGGGAAAAAGACACCTCAGTTTCACTGCCTCTACAGAGATGGTGCTATTTGCTGGTTTAATCACTAAACCATAAACACAGACACAGAACCATAAACATAAATATCTCCTCGAAATACTACTCAGGAGTTTCATTTTAGTAACTGTTGTTTGGCTGTGTTCAATTAAGTAGATTAAAATTACTTCTCAGTAGTCATTTCCCATTGCTTTCAAGGCCATCATCCCTCATTCAGGATCAGGGAAGTAGTAACTGCATTGATGGCAATGCTTTCACAGTTTGTGTGGCATAGAGAGTTTTCATATAGGGAAGAAAGGAATTATACATTAATAAGATAGTGAAGGCACAAGGGAAAGGAAAGAGGAAAGTGATTTAGCAGAGCATTTCAAACGTTTTAATAAATCATAAATTTACACTGAAATGTCACTTCAGCGAGTTTCCCTTACGGTGATCACTGAATGACAATCTTTGTGTGATGTGTATGTGAAAAGCTGGAATGTGCTGCTATGTTTGCACAGGATTTCTAAGGAAAAAATACTGATTGGAGCACAAATAATTTTTACTGTTACAGCTCTTTTCACATTGTCTCTCTTACATCAGCATATTGTAGAAAGAAAAAATGAAATGGTACAAATGTGCAATATAAACCAGAGATCTCATTTAGAGTCCCTAAAAACAAGAAATCTAGAAAAATCTGGTTTGTTATTATTTTGAAAATGGAACAACTTTATGCTCTACTGATTTTTTAATGCAGCAGATCTTGGAGAGAAGATGTAAGTTGATGCCATGCAGAGATGCAAGAAAATATTTTTTGAAGTGGAAGAATCAGATAAATCATGAATCACCAGTGTCACTGCTAAGTCTGCGCATGTTCTCATTGCTATTTTTAGATCACTGACCACCATTCTACAATCCTTGCCCAAGGATTTTAAGCACTGTTTTCAAAGACTCATAAACAAATGAGACAATCAAACACGAGAAATCAGCATAATCACCACAGTACTTTCTGACTTTCTTTTCTGCTCTGAGCTGCAATTTTCCATTTAAAGCACTATTTCATCCCAAAATTTAGAGTTTTAAGCCAGAAACTATTTGTAGATTCAGTTACAAAACAAGAGATTGATGGATGGATGTAAAAATCAATAGGAATGGATATAAGTCATCAGGGATAAGCCAGCTATCAAAGGTACTGAGAACTCCATCTAGTTTTGCTCCCACAGAAAAGATCCAACCATGCCAAAGTCAGATATTGTAGTTAGTACATTTGATGTTGTTTGACAGATAATTATCTTTGGAAGGTAGATTCTAAACAGTCTATCTTTATACATATTCCAGCTACATTTCAAGATTGTATTCCTATAGATTTAGATCTTAACGGTGTTAAATTCAACAAGATTCAAGAAAATGCATGCTAAGAAGAGCAAATACTTCAAAAAACTCCTTCCTTTTTAAAATGTGCTGCCATCGTACTACTGTAAGCATTGTGGGTCTGAGTCATCTGGACATAGCATCACTTTCTTAAACTTTCTGTAATAACCCAAGACAGAATAAAAACCTAAGAAAACTGTTTGCAGTAGACAGCAAAACTAGCATTGTCTTTTCCCCTTCCTCCTCCCAATTTCTACTTTCTCACCCCAACTCATCAGATGTTTTATAACCACAGAATCATAATGATGCAGGTTAGAAGGGACCTCTGGAGGTCATTTGGTCCATTGCACTATCACCAACTTCTGAGTCAGATCCAGCTTCAAAACTAGACCAAATTACTGAGGGTCATGGCCACCCTGGTGCTGAATATCTTTAAGACATTCCACATAGACATAGACATTCCACAACCTTCCTGAGCAGCCTGATTCAATGATTGTTCAACCTCAGTTTTTTCCTAGAGTCTGTCTGGAATTTTTCTTGCTGTAAGTTATGCCTTCCTTGAGTCCAAACACTCTTTTAGTTCCCTTTAAGAGTGATTGAGGCAACATCTGGGTACAACACAACCACTTCTGTTGCTTGAGACAAACGTGGCATTGCAATAGTCCTTGCTCATTGCATTCACAATTTCTTCCAAAATATATTTTTCAAGTTTGTACTCTTTGGGGATTTAAGTCACCTGAGACTTTGCTGTCACATAGACTTCATGATTGCATTCTGGCATCTTCAAGCAGCCTATTGCAAGACAAATACCTGGTTGGCAGGGAAACAAGTTTTCATTGCTAATACTGAGATCTACATCATTTAGCCCGAATTTTTTAGCAAAGAGAAGATTAAGATATCTTAATCAGTCTGAAGTCCCTGGAAAGAAGTTCTTGAAAGAAGTTAATGCCTCCCTAAGAGAAAGAGGAGAAAAAACACTGGTTGAAAAACGCCAAGTTATTTTCTGCATAAAGCTCATATAGCCCAAGGGAGAATATGGAATGGCAGCAGAAGAGAATGACTGTTTTTAAAAGAAAACATTGCTGAAGCAGTATTTCATATAACTGAGATTATAGCTAAAAGTGGGTAAGTATAGATCTAAGATGTTGCTGTGGCAGAGACACTGAGATAACTGAAAGAGCCAAGGAAAATTTGTAGAGACGTGGTGTGTTGCTTCACTGACCTTTGTCACCTGGTTTACACAGCGGTAGGAATGACAGCTGAATGAGAGTTGTCCTTCACATTCTTCTTTTTTCCACTGAATGTTTGGTTGGGTGTTTCTGTAAGGGGGAGAAAAATGGATTCTAAATATTGACGGTTTGACATAACAGTTTAGACTAACCACTGCACCTTGTAAACTAATTAACCTGGAAGTGAAGAAACAAGCTCAAGAATGTGTTAAATGGAGCAATCATCCAGCAAAGTGAACAGGGAAAGAATTTTGCATTTACAGTAAAGGAATCATTAAAACATCCATCTGTCCAGTACATAAATGCAATAAAGGAGGCAAATTAAATACTATTTTTCTACATGTTTTGCTGTGTGATCAGAATAAAAACAAGAGAGCTTACAGGATGTACTGTATTAGTCCCACTGCTTGCTTTATGGGGCACCGTGCCTTTTGAGAGCTTCTAAAGCAATAAAAATAATACTGGGTCTCAATACCATAAGGCAATTTCTGTGGAGCTGGTGATACACTTCTATGAAAAAAAGAAGATTGCAGTGTGGCCTAACAGACTTGGAAATCGAGAAAAGTACTAGCAAAACTGATAGAAATAAAGTTTTAATGCTAGCAAGTCATTTACAAGCATGAAGAGATAGCTCCAGGTAGCCTACTCGTTGTTTGACTAATGAACTCAGATAGCTATTCCGCTCAAACACCAGCAGTCATACGAAATAAATCACCAAATAACCAAAACAAACATAAAATGAATTCAACAACAGCAAGTGATGGCTTGTTTACTTCGGTGAGAAGGTAGAAAACACACTTAATAAAAAAGTAATCTGCACATGCAGACCTCTGACTGCAGCCAATACATCCTGGGCCAGCACTGAAAATGCTCAATTTCATAGTTATGAAGTAGTCGACAAGCTGATTAGTAGGAGACAAAGGTGGTATTCAAAAAAATAATGGCTTATTGATTTCTGATCAACCTCTCATCAGTGTTACCTCAAGCACCCTCAGCAAACAGACTTTTATGCTAGGGGCTCCCTGATGTAAGGCTCTGTTCTGCTAATGGGAAGGTCCTGTCCCGGCAGGATCACGCAGGGGTGCTCTCCCCTCCGCTCCGCGCTGTGGACCAAAGCGCAGCGTGCAAGGACAGCTGACAGGAGGTTCTCTTCCAGTGCGCTCCCCTGACCCGCACTAAGGCAGTGCCTGTGCTGATGTGGGTCTAAATGAGCTCCTGTTGCGCGGTACAGCTCCATCTACTGATGCGAGAATTCCCCAGGTAGCAGAGAGACTCCGCTGCCGGGGTTTAAGCAAACATTTCTGGTTCAGTAGGAGCGCGGTATCTTTAGAAGGCATTCAAGGACAGGAGCACAAGGAGTAGGGGCATGCAAGGACATGATGCTAAGAAGCCTGAAAAACCGTGGCTCAGGCTTACACAAATGACAAAAGAGGTTGCTCAGAACTTCTTCAGAAGAAGCATGACACAAACTTCTGAATAGCCCTAACCAAAGGCAAAAATCCATCTGTTAGCACTCCTTCCAAGTCACACCAGGAATCAATTTGACCCCTAGTGGAAAGGGAGTATAATCAAATTACATTAAGGGAAAGGGCTTTAATTAAGTAACACTTAACTATAGTTATATTATTTTCATTTTGTTACTGTATTTTTTTTATGTATGACTTATTTTTCATTCAGTGTTATTATGGTAATATTCCCTAAATTGTGTAAGATTTTATTAGCACTTTGTCTTATTTGACGGCTTTATTCCTGCACCTACTCAAGAGATTTCATAATTGCATTGTAATATTAGTAATAATAGTAATTACTAATATATTCCTAGATGAACACTGGAGTAAGGCATTATAAAAATATAACTGAAGGAAAAGGAACCTAATTTATTTTTATACTTCAGAGGTGATTCTGCTTCCAGCAAATATCAAGAATATTATAGCTCAGGACCTCCTATGGAAACACGGAAAACTTTTTCAGTGGTCTGCCAAATCCCACATTTCAGATTAATCTCAAGAGAGGAGGAACAACTTTTAATGATTTTGATGATGATGCTAAGGTCCACCAGTACCCCTAGGGAATGACATCCAGCTTCCCTGGGGAGCTACCTCAAACACCCAAGTTTTCCTGTTAACTGAGGAAAAACTATTTGCACCCTCCTCTAACCCTCACTCTTGGACTAAGGCTCACATGCACTGTCTGATGTGGGGAACTGCTACTTTGGCTCCATATGTTCAAGCTGGCACATAATAACTTCACAGCAAAAACACCTGTATCTTCAAACCTTCTGTGCTGAAGGCATCAGAGGAGAGTGGACTACTGTTTTTAGAAGCAACTCACAAAAAAAAGCAGCCAGGTAGATGAACAAACCAAGATACTGCTGAAGGAACACAGCTGGCAAATGAAAGTTTGCAGTCAGGCTTTTCTTCCTCAGGTGCAACAACACTGACACCTATATGTAGACACAGGGTGGAAGGAGAAGACACGTGTGCCTTAGTTTTGACTATGCCAGTTCTTCCAACATCTTTCCTGAGCAGAGGTACAGCTAGACCCTGTGCTGAGAAACCCCAGATGAAAGAGTGGGAGTGAGAACATCCCTTACAGGTACTTGGAGACATGTCCACAGAGCAGAAACTTGTTTACTCCCACAAGGCACTCTAAGTGCTCAAGCCCAGGCTCTCAAAGCCTTGAATTCTGTTTTCCATCATTCTTTAGGATTTTCTTCTCTTCTTTGAGAAACAATCATTCCAGTCTTGCATAAAAGATTTTCCCCTTCTTTCTCCTATGTAGATATTTTACCTCTCTACAAGAAATTAACTCCTTTGTACAGTTTACTTTTCAACTTCTTCACCTCTTGTCTTTGCTGCTCACGCACTTGGGCTTGACTGGTTGGCATTTATTTTCCTACAGAGGTCTCCTGGTGATAATGCTGCCAAGCAGATGAGCCTCTTGGAAAACCCTTCCTAAGGTCATCTACAGCAGATTAAACCATTTGGAGTTTTTCCAGTTAAATCCTTGTCTCCTCTATGGCTTCTAGGTCACACTCTTTGCTTCTGATTTTGAACCACAATTCCACTTCGGGCTTATTTTACTTGGGGAAGTCAGACAGCTCCCAGCTAGAACTGGATTTCACAAACCAAACTTTTCAAGCCACACCTGTAAAAGGAAGACAAATTTTATTTTCTTTATGCAATCTTTCTCTGTAAGTTTAATTAGCAGCAAAGAGCAGTTACATTAATACCATCAAGCTGAATAAACAGGTTGTTATAAGTTTCTCCTGGGAGAAAAAAAAGACATAAGTATATCTTTCAGTAACAGAAATTTGTTTTTTAAATGTCACTGTGATTTCCAAGCCTTTATTCTCTGTGTGACTCTTTCTGAGCACCGCAAGAGCTGGTTGCTCTCTTAGGAATGGGAACTGGGGGCAGTGGGGGCTTCCCACAGGGGGTCTGGCAGGGCAGAGTCTGGCACAGCTGTGGGGGGCTGGAGAGCAGCCCAGCTGGGGTGTTGCTGGGGCAGAGGCTGCCCTTTCCATGAAACAGCCCATCTTGCTCAGTCATCCACTGCTCCTGTGCAGTCTGACAGTGCAGGCAGACAAGCTGACTGATGGATACAGACAGACAGACAGTGGAGACAGACTGCCCTCAGCCCACCCAGCCATGCTCAGCACAGCCGGGCCTCCTGTGCCAGCTCACGTTTTGTTACAGTGTCTGTGGACGGGCTGCGGAGGAGGGGAAGAGAGAGGGAAAGACAAACATCTATTTCCACAATGGGTGGAAACGAGTATGGAGAATCTGGACTCCAAACTCAAACCGAGTGGGAAAAGGCTCAGCTTGACAAATGGAATGTCATCAGTGCTTCAGATGAACACATCCATCAGCAGAGTTGCTTATACACCAGGCTTCGGGGGAAAGCAAGGGGAACTGAAGAGACAGGTATGAAAAACCGTGGTGTTTCCATGGCTTTGAAGTTTTGGCAGCACGCAGGCATCTGCCTGAAGGATTGGCCACACCACTGACCAGCTTAAAAACCGTGGAACCTCTCATTTGGCAACTTTAAAACGCGCGACCAGCCCACTGGTGATGTTTGGGACAACGTTATATTCCTACCAAACAGAGCTGCAGTGGAAAACCATGGCTCTCCTGACCTGCTCCACTGCTCCTCAGCCACACTGGGGAGGGGTTGCGTGTAAGCGCCGGTTCCCGCTGCAGCCACCATGTGCTGTGTGGGAATGAGAGAAGCGCAATGAACTGCAAAAGCTCACAGCTGCAGGGCTACCAGGAGGAGAGAGCGTGCCACTAACTAACAAGTGGATACACTCTACTGCCTAATGTCTAAATTTGTTCCTCCTCAGACAGACAAGTACCTGCATTAAGTAAAAAGCTTAGTGAATACATTAAATAGTGAAAATAACACACACATGATTTACAAGATTACTTACAACACATTGGGATGTGGCCTCATTATTTTAAGAAGCCAGTGGCTTTTCTGCTAAAAACTTTGAGGCTGTTACAATTTCTAATTCCCACACTACATCTGAGTTAAATTACCATGAGTCTCAAAAACTCACGAAATCAACTGGAGGAATTCACGCCATCAAAACTGTGTTTTACATGTCTAGACAAATCTGATTATCATCATGCCCTTCAGAAATATGTTGTATATTCCCAGCATATCAGATTTTACATAGCATTACCATTAAATGTGGTCTAACTTCAGTTGACAAATCAGAGAATAATGATCAGGATGGTAATTTATTTCAGTTTCAAGAAATTAATGATGTTAACATCAAGCAAGATGAGGTATTTGAGAATGGCATTAGATGGTTCTGAATAAAAAAAAAATCTTCATTTTATATTAAATGTATCTTTAAGAAGTATTTTCAGTATCATAAATAAGGTAAAATAAAAAATAAATTAAAGGAAAAGTTTTGATTGCATAGGGTTTGCTGCAGTGGAGTGTTTTGAGATTAAATGGAATTCCTACTAAGCTGAAAGCACTTAGGAGCACAAAATTCATAGTAAAGGTGCAGTCCCAGAATCTGCAAAATTACAAATTTGTCACATCAATAGAGAAGCCTGTAGACATTTTAGGAAAAAGTGGATCTAATCCTTCTTCCTGGAGATGGTATCAATTATGCCAGTGATTAGCATGAACAAGGCAGACCTTACTAAATAAAAGCAGATAGAAACTCAGGTTATCACTTGTTGCTTCTCTGTTTTGCATCTAAAGCCAGGCTGGTTGGATTCTTACTGTCTTCCCCAAAAGGTAAAGATGGTTTCATGGTTCTTGGTATAACCATCTGAGGTCTGTTGAGAAAGCAGGTTATTGCTATTGCTCCAGAGCCAGAAGTGGGATTGTAGAGCTCACAAGAAACAAATCCAGCTGAAACTGGGAAAGGCACAACAGCTGCTCAGAACGAAGGAAAGGTTGTAACTGGCGTTTTGAGACCTGGATCACGCTCAATCATCCCAGACCAGGATCCAGTTGTATTAGTTACCAAAAGCTCCTGCCAGTAGGACTGTCTCATCATCTAGAAAAATATGATGCAGAAACCCATGCCAGAAGCATCACGTTACCAGATTCTCAGTTCCATGCAAAAAACTAAGTTACAGAGGGCTTAAATATTATGCCAGTGGTTACACAAAATGAGACTAGAACGCCCAAGTCCTGTGGGCAGTGAGCTCCTGCCCCACGTTACCTAGCACACAGGGAGGACAATGCAAACCAACAGCTGGAATTGGAACATTTTACCCATACTCTTAGGGACAAGGCAACGTGATCTGCAACTAGTAGCTCTTCCAAACTCTCTGCAATACTACACTCACCTGTGTTGGTCAATGCCGTTCAGAGGATATTTTGTTAGCTGCAAGAACATGAAAAGAATTATGTTGCACATAAAAGGAGTTGTGCTATTATGCATGCCCTCAGCTTTGTCCTGTCTCAGTTTTAATTAATACTAGTCAATGCTTTGCAAGGACAGGAGCAAGGCTGCTCTTCTTTTGAGTCCCTTCTTTCTGTAAATCTTTCCTGTCCCAGTTAAGCTAATCAACATTCTTACAATACTTTTTCATATGGAACTGTCACTATTCTTTGAGTGTGTTACTATCTACCAATAATTACCATTTTCTACCACTTATAACACTTCTTTCTTTTTCATTAGCACTTCAAAATGTTCTCACGTTCTACAATATCTCATTAAACTGGAATCCTGATTATTTCTATTGTGCTAGCAAATGTGTCACTGGCACTATAATGGTTATCTTTTTTCTATTTAAACTATCCAAATGAAGCAAAAATCAGTCTCATTTCATTCTTTCCAGACAAATCCCAACTTCTTTTATTTAAGCATCTGTATTCATATTATACAATCCCTATTTATATTTCCAATGCTACACTATTCTACTTTAAAGAAACATCTTTTCATGGCATGTTGTCTACAATCTTGCTGTCAGGACATAAGCATGCATACTAAGGCCAAATTATGAAGAAGACTTTGGTAATTTCCATTCATTGTGAAGCTCTTCTTAGCACTGAAGTGGCAAACACTCCCTGGGTAGGTTGTCAGATGCACCTATGTTCATGTAATATTCACTTGCTTTTTCCCTGCTGTGCAAAGTCGGTGCGTTATTACTTTGTGATGGCTGGAAATGTTCACTGTGAAGCAAGCCATGCCCTAGGACACACTGGAAAAGCAAAAAATGGAAGGAGTAATCCAGTTCTTGAACACTGCCAATGTAAATATGAGCCAAGAGAGAAGAGATAACAAAGAGATTATTAAGGCCAGTAAAAAAAGGAATGATGACAGAAAGAAAACTGGATCTTTTCTGTGGGTATCACATCAAGAAGTAGCTTGACAAAGAGTCACAAAAAGAAAATCAGGTGGTTTTGCAGATATTTATAAGGGTATGTGAGAGGGAGCTTCATGAAGAAAAGTGTTAAGGTGTTTACAGATGTGGATTTTCAAAAGCATCTAAGTAATTTTAGAACATGCACCCTATTGGCTTTTAGTAAGGCTGATACCCACAAAGCACTTTGAAAGTGCAGGTATAATTTCTTTTCCTCCTGATCCACTTTTAAAGTACAGATAAGTTACAATCTAAACAAAAAATAAATTGCTCTACTAAATAATGTCAAGCATAATTGTCTGAGAGTCCCAGGTGCTGTAAAATCATTATCTGGCCTTTGGTTAATGATTTAGACTCTGCAGTGATGTCTACTTCATAAGCAAGTTGTGGACCACAATTAATCTTTTGCGAGGGTTCTGTGAGAGTAGGGGAAACCAACTTTAAATGACCAAGCACTGAAGGCCTTTTACTTTCCAAAGCATTAGTATTTGAGGAGTATTGGTAGAAAGCAGGACTTGAAAGTACCCAATAGAGCCCATTCAGGCAGGGATGTCTGGTTTGGGAACACTGCTTGAGCACAGGCGTGTCAGCTGCCTTAAGGATTCTCTTCTCATGGTGGGTTGCAGGACAAGATTTCCATTGGTCATGGTTTGGTTTTGAAGGCGGCCTGTCTAATACAGATAGGAAACAAGAATTTCAGTGCTCTGTGCAATCAGCCATTGCCCTCAGAGGGGGTTTGGCAATTTATTCCAACCTCTCTTGATCTACTCTGAGAGGCAGATACTCCTCCTGCACTAGGAGAAACACAGATGCACAGCAGGTAAATAGTAGCAGCAAACAGGAACTGAACATGAGTTAGGGAGCTGTTACTGTGACAGTGATAACAAGCTGTGCAAAGAACCACATGAGACAAAAATCCTATGTCAGAACTGAAGTTCTGGCTGGTGAGCACCTGGAGTGGAAGGTGACTGGCCTAAAGTGTGGCAAGTACCTTTTAGCCCTGCCCAGGGGACCAGCCTAACCCAGATCTTTGCTGAAGAACTGGAATGGCAATCCTTTTAATCACAAAGAACACTCCATATATTTGTTAGGTGTCTGATTTACATTAAGCTAAATGAGCATTAACAAACCAAGAGCAATTTATAGCCACTTAAATAAAAATTAATTTTCTTCTCTGTTATCCACATTTTCCTACTGTAGTTTATGACACTGTAAACCATCTGTGGTCCTCTCATTGCTTTAAATCTTTCTAGGAAAATAAGGACGCCCAAACATATGGAACAACTACACAAAAAAAGTGTCTGCTTTTTATTTGGGTAAGTTCCATATCAAGTATATATCAAGTTCTATGCCAGTATAAACCAGGTAATTTTTAAAAAGATGGGGCTGGATTTGCCTCATTTTTTTTAAATGTTTTGGGCCACCACTAGTGAGTTTTCATTTTTTCATATTGTAGATAATAGGTAGTAGAGAATTTTGTCTTCAATAAAGAAAAATAATTATTTTTCTAGATATATTTATGCTTTGCATGAAATTAACTTTTACTTCAAATAGGTCCTTTCCCAGAAGAATGAGATCATTGAAATCAGGAGAGAAAAGTCCATAGTATACCCTGACACATGATTCAACATAAATAAACTCCATAAGGTCAGTATATTTGTATAATCATGTTATTTATAACACTGAACATTTGCTTCTACGCTGCACTGCTCAAAGCATTTTCTTTCCAACCAATTTCAGTGCATAGAGAGCATCAGAAAAAGACTGTACTTCCCTCTGATTAAAAGAAATCTGATATTGAAACTGGAACTGATTGAGCCTGTGCCCAACTGTTCAGAGAAGCAATTATTTTACACATTAACCTAAGCTCCCCTCAGCAGCTACTGTAAGTGAAGAACATGTCAGATCGTGGTTTCAGACGAAGACAAAATACCACCACTATTGAATTATCACAGGCTCCATCTGTGCTGAAATTTAAAATGGAATCCAAATAGAAATATGTTTACACAATTTCACGTTTCAAAGTATACCTTTGACCGTGTGCTGCTCTCCTGTACCCCATAATACTTTTTGTCATGGATCTTTAGTAAGCTTTTGGTACAGAAAATTTTCTTAGTCATCCAAAAATATTCTTAGTGTCCAAACCAAAGAATTCAGCTATTCAAACCAAAAAATGGTTTTAATTGCATTTGTTCTTATGCATTTGAGTTGGTGCATGTAATACCACACAAAGGGTCAAAATATGGACAGGATGGCTTATTTTTGAAAATTATCGCAGATTCCAAACCAAAATATTCTGAATTAAGATATATTGCTTTGTTGCTAAGAATTCTTCAGGGGATTTGAATATTGGAGCTGAATTAAAAAAGCAAAAAAACCCACACTCTAATAGGTAAATGAAATTGCAGCTGTGCAAACTCTTCAAAACAACCACTAAACTGCATTGACATTTCTGGCAGAAGATAGAAACTAATTGTACATTCCGATTACCAGTGTGACTACCCTGTGTCTTAGGGCTAAATTAGTCCTTGTGATCTGCTCACTTAAGTGTGAAATCCTCATGGATGCCTGTACAAGACCAACATAATTCACTTCTTATGCCGCCCCTGATTTTGGAGGATATATGCTAGTGGGCCTGCATCTGACTTCTGTTTCATTAAACATGCTTGCATATTTCCTTAAATACTCTTTATTTTCCTTCCCTCGTTATTGTCCGGAGCTACAGTGTTCCTCATTCCACAGGACTTCATTGCTAGGTCAACTTACTCAGTTCACACAATGTGTATGATCTCTCTAGTGTTTCAGGATGTCTTGACCAGGAAGTCAGACACCTTTGCAGACATCCCTGCTCGGGCTGGAACTAAGCAGGATATCTCCATCAGGCAGTGTAGGTTAGATGTAGTCAGAAGGATGACTGAGGATGAAAGGAACTCCTGTCAGAAATTTTCAACACAGAGTGTTTACTGAATAAGTCAGAGTATCGTGAACATAACCAAGGAAATACTGGGTTGGGACTTCTCAGCTGGGACACTCTTTTAAAAATGAAACATGAATAAATGAAACAATTACTTGCTTCAGAACTACAAGCAAACAGCTGCTGGGAAAGAGTCAAGAGTCAGAAGGGAGCTAGTGGTGAAAATGCAGAGCTCTGAAGTTTGCCTTAAGGTCCAAGCAGCATATTTTTGAAGAGACCAAAAAGAAAAAAATATGTAAGAGAAACTTGTGAGTGATGTACAACTGACAAACCCGTTTGGAATTTTTTATGGTTTAAGTGGAAAAAGAAAAATCATGGATATGACCTGGAACAAAATGCTCAGACCCTGGGAAAACCAATGCTTAATCTTTGGTAAAATAATTAGAACAAATGAAGTCATATAGTCCATGAAATGGATGAAGCCCGACCAGTGGTAGTACCAGCACTATGGAAGTAAGAGAAAATCTAGACTCTGTATGCTACCAAAAAAAAAAACAACAAAAAACCCTCCCATACAACAAAGGTCCCCCCCAAAAACTAAGAGAAGCACCAAGACCTCAGAGTTTAAAAATGGATCTTGCATGGTGCATAGATCTTATCTGCTTCAGCAAACGCAAGGCAAAACAAGACAGAAGACAAGATTCAAGACACAGTAGATTATTTCACTCAGGATGAGGCTGCACACATCAGTAGAGCAGAAAAGTCCCAGGCAATGATGACCAGTTGAGCATTGCAAGCGTCCCACTGAAAATAATGAGATTTCTTTTGTTCCACATTGTCAGACATATACTGAAACATTTTTTAGCTCAGGGCAAGGGATTCCACACAAGCCAAAATGCTGGGTTAGTGAAAGAAGTGTTATAAATGTAAGGTAACCACTAAAAAAAGGTGCACAGAGGTGCTGGATTCCTCACAGGATACATACTCATTTTAATACTGGAAAATCCCCAGGCTCTAATAAGGTGAAGCACCTCTTTTAAGATACACACCAATCAAGCCATGGGCGTGTCTCTCAGGGATAAACTTTTTGTTCTGTGAAACTTTACTTTCTACTTTTTTTTTTGTTTCCCCTTATATTTTTGGACTTGTTTTTAATGATAATATGCATTTGGTCCTCAGTTATTCCTTCAAATGTCATCCATAAAACATATAACCAGAAGATCTGATAGCATCTTTGATATTTGATCTTGGACAAATGACATCCTTTTATGGTATCCTTTACAATACACATAGATAATATATGAAGAAGGAGACAGCAGAAATGGATAAGTTTGAAAGGTGATTTGCACTCCTCATACAAAGAAATGGCAATAAAAATAGGAGATTTATGATGCAATTTACTCCTTCATTAAGCAGCAGACATTGTATGTGTCAGCCAACGGCTGTGGATTTCAGTATGGGTTCTGCCTAGTGTCTCATTAAAAATTGATAAAAGAAACAGCAGTCTAACTTAAGCTAAATCTGCTGCTTTTCCAAACGAAGTATGCTGTCACATTTTTACAAATTAGAATATATATCCGTGTCTATTTGGATGCATGTGCAACTAACCAACATATCACTAAAATGTTAGAAATATCACATCGTGAAAAGTCTGTTAAGCCAGTTGTGCATATTATGCAGTGAAGTACAATGCTTGAGATTTTCTTCACCTTCTGAATCTCTTCTTTCTTGAGAAAGGTGTGATATTTGACACATCTTTTGGGGAGGATTCACTGAAGTATGCATTGTTCTCTGTCATAGCCTCACAGCTGACTTCCACAGTCCATATTCTGTCTAATTTCTGAGTCACAGATGACCTTGCAAGCAATCAACTTTTATTACTTTCTGTCAGATAGCTGAGTTGATGTATAACTCTATTTCTATAAACAGGCTATTTCCTCAGCAGGTATCTGAATTTTATCAAATGTATCACTTATCAAATGAACCTCTTCATATAGTCTCACTTTTCTTGGTTTAAGAGCAGTTTGTACTTGAAAGAGATGATCACCATTACAAGTTTTTTCCCAAAAATAGTATGTATCATTGCACATAAATTCCTACACAATGCCACATTTTCATATGAACACACTCAAGTTGCATTTGTATTGCAAATGTATGCATGCAAAATAAGCATTTGCACAAGTAAAATAAATAAGGGATTGCACAAATTTGAATTTGGCATAACTTAGTTTGATTTTCTACATTTAAACATCTAGCCTTACACATCCCAGACATAAAGCAGTTTATGTCAACTCTAAAATCTGGGACATTTACCATGAACATTTTGTGCAGTGCAAGATAAAAAGAAGAGATATGGAGCCACCAGAAGTTCACTTTTTAGACTGTCAGGGCTTTGAAAAGTTATGCACATCTCACTGGCGAAACATTAAGCTGTTGGCATATGCATTGCCTCTGGGTAGTTGCTGTGAATGTTTGGGTACCTTCCTGACCTCTGTGGGATTTCACTGATATAATTCTAAATTTCACAAAGGCATAAGTGAAGAACAACCAAAGAGAGTCTAATGCACAGTTAAGTTTCCAATTGCTCAAATATCAAACTAAGCATCATTGTTTTGCTATGGGTAGTACATTCACTTTCTTTAGGGTGTGCAGTGAGACAGGCACTAGTGAGAATAGTATATTTGGTAACAAGCAAATTGGTTCGTGCATGTAATGGAGATCTGAGAGAAAGATGGTGTGCAAAGACTTGCCAGTTACCCTCTTAATAACTGTTCAGTGGACAAGCTGAACCTCTTACTGAGACAGAGGACTTAGTGAAGAAGGCAGATATATTTGGCAAAGAAGCCTGAATCTAGACACAGTATTTCAGTCAAAATAAATCTGAGCCACAGAGATGCTGAACCACAGAGATGCTTCTTACTCCTGGAAATTTTCAGTGGCAGATCCGGTCTATCCATTTATCTCATGTGGACATGCTTGCCTTTTAAGGCATCACCTTTCTGGCCTTACAATCCCCACTGTAGGTCTTTTAAGGGCTGTTTCTCCTTAAACTTTTCGATGTCTCAGCCTAATGTTGTGGCAGATTATTGCCACAAAAATGCTGAGAAGCAACCTAGATCTCCCACCATGGCTGGACTGCAGCCTTTAATCACAGATGTTAATAGTCACTTACTTGTTTGAAGCTCCTCCCTTTCGAGGCAATTACTGCACAGGTGTTGAATACCAAATGCAATCTCTGTAACATCTTTCTGTTACAACTGAGAAAAACTAATACAGATTTAGTAATAAAGCCACGTTCAGTCAGAGGTTGCTCCTTGACATGGCAAATATATTTATATTATATATGCAAAACTGAATCATGGCAGATTGTATCTGCAGGAGGCAAAACAGCTCCGTCAAATCAAAGCTTCTCTCCTCAAAAAGAAATAATTGCATCATGATAAGAGGTTTCAGTGAGACACTGGGGCCACATGCTGCGCTGTCTTGATTTTTGGATAAATAAACCTGTGCCCTGTTGTTTATCAGATGAATAAACCTTTGGGACATGTGACAGCGTACAACTAGAACACGATGATTCAACATTCAGGCATCTTTAATCAACACTCCAAAAAGAAAACACTTAATTAATACCTAGCAAACATTATCTAATTGAACCTTACAGTGCTCTCAAATGCCTGGCTACTACTCTTTACACTCAACCTGCAGTTAAATAAGCTGTTTGCAGTCACCCATGGAGTTGATATCGAGGCCATGATCAGCGCTCAGGAGCTCCTGACTCACGGTGCAGTTTCATGTTACGGTGGAACTGTTCCAACAGCAACCTGTGACTGAGAAGGGAAGGCAGCTCCTCATCTCCCCCGGCCTCCTGGTGCCTGTCTTGCACCAGATTTAGCAGTGATGCAACCACACAGCCAAGCCACGTGTCACTCACCACCAGACACCCTGAACCTCCTGCAGGTGTGTGGGATCCTGCCACTGAGGGAGACTGAACTCACTGTACATCCAGTGTGGATACCTCTGCACCAGCAGGAAGTCCAGCACGTTAGACTGGTTCATGTGGGTGGCACAAGGAACGGGCAGATGTTGCACCCAGAGCCTCACCAGCCTTTAGGACAGCCCCCTTACCTACAAAATGTTCTGCTAGAAAGTATTCATCTCGTGCATAAGGACAAAAATGCCTGTAGGCTGACAGGATATCTTTAACCCAGAATTCTTAGTAAAAAGTTTCCTTTTTGCCTTACTGTCTTTAAGACTGTTGAGTTATTATGGAGATGCCACCATGATAAACCTTCTGCTGCTATTTGTGCTGTTTCATAGTAAGAGTAATTATTATTTAACAATAATTTTTGTTTCACAGTAAGAGCAATTATTATTTAACAATAACTTTTGCTTTTGATGAAACATGAGGGGTTTTTTTCTTACTTTTGCAGAGAAAATATTTGAAGATATATTTTATTCACTATAGAATTCATTTATTTTTCATTTTGTCACAATTTAGTGATATATTTAGATTTCACTGTAAACAGAGGAACAGTCAATGTTCCAAAATTTAGCTAGTAATTAGAGATTGGTAATTGCATATCGAATAGTAAGGTTGTGATTGGAATCATCCTCACAAGTCCAGGTTATTCTTAGCTCTGAGATCAGAGGCGCACTCAGTGACTCAATGAAACATCGTAACTCTCAACCACTTGTTTCTCAGTGCCAGTTCTATTACTTGACACCTCTTCATTAAGTAAGGAGTATGCACACTTGGACGTCTGGATGCAAACAAGATTACTATTCCCAAACTTCTATGCTAGAGTTACCCTCCCTGCAACTACACAGTTCTAGCTAACAATTTTAATTTTTATCAGGGCTGTAGATTTTCAGACCTTTCTGCGACTTTTTGGGAGAAATTGCCTCACCTACACAGTGATCTCTGTGACCAGGCTCAGGCAGAATGGTCCCGCACTGTTGGACCGTGGGAGACTGATCCCTTATCCCAAGCAGTGGGCACTGCCTGCCCTCCCACCCACAGCGCTGTGTAAACAAAGGGCAAAGTGTTGACCCCCTCCTGAGACCTTGGATCTCCCAGCTCGCAGGAGCCCCTGATCCTGCTAATCTGCAGCTGCTCGTGCTTTCAGCATTCCCCAAATCTTCATGTGCTTGCAAGCCATCTGTATGCCTCCAGCTTTTCAGATAACTCTTCCAGCTCTTCCACACTTGCTCCTCTGCTATTTTTGGCAACTCCTTGTCTCGTCATCCCTCTGTTTTTTCTACTCCATCATATGCCCTATGAACCTATGACACCAACTGACTTCCTTCACTTCTCCTCCCCTACTCTCTCTCTCATAAACCTCAGTGTATCTGAGCACCTTTGCAGCTTCTCATATCTCCAAACTTTCTTTCTCCTTCCACTGTTCACATGATTCTCTGCCCAGTTAAGGTCTCACTTTACCCCTTTTCATAAATGTGTCGCTGGCATCCTGCTTTCAGTTCTTCTTACTTTCAGAGTTCTGTTTGAGCTCCTGAGTGGACTCGTCTTCCCATCTGGCTCCAGAAGATACCTAGAAAAAAAAATAAAATAAAAAAAGGAGAAAGTTTTGTACTAGTGAACTTGAGAAAATTAAAACATTCCTAGCACGTATCACAAAAGGCAGAGCAATAAAGTCCACAGGTATACAAGCTACACAACCCAGCATCTTCTTCAAGGTTAATTTTTTTATGGATATTATTAACTACAAAGTCCTTTTGAAAAAAAAAAAATCATTCCAGTATAGTGTACTTTACAAACACAATTTAGATAATTAAGATGTTGGTGGTAACAGTCTCTGACCTTTGTTAAGTTCTCGTAAAAAAGCCCTTGATCGACACGATTTATACTGGACTGTAGTGACTCAGTAATTGCACAGGGATTTCTAGAACCAGACTTTACATCTGTTCGGAGCAAACAGAAAACTGGAGGACAAAGGAGAAAAGTTCAAGTTATCTGAGCAGTTTAATTGGGCAATTTAAATATTTTATAAACGGTGGATTCAATTTTCAAGTTAACTCTGAACTTCTTGGTTTCGTGTTTTGTTTTTTTTTGACGGCTGTAGTATCTTACAGCTGTCCCTGTAGCGTTTGTGGGTCTTTTTTCTTACCCTTAAGTTAACAGTATCTGTTGTCGAGCTAAGCTCCAGCTCAGATTCTGCACCTGTTCTACTTCAAATACTACCAGGGATTAATTGGGCTCATTTTCCCTACTCTCCTGATGCTGAATAACAGGTATTACTCAACCTCGTAGCACGCAGATATTTGGATTGAGCAAAAGAGAAACAAGGAGAAGGCTTTGCCAACACACCCAGCTTATGTCACCAGTGAATTGGCCTAAAGGATTTTATTTGAGTAAGGAAGTGGAGTTTGGTTTCCAGCTTGTTTACAGGTGATTATGGTTTTAGCACAACTTTGTGACTTTTCACCTGTCCTGGTTCTCAAGAGGTAACATGGCCAAGTTGGGTGGAGCCCTGAGCAGCCTGATCCAGTGGGTGACATCCCTGCCCATGGCAGGGGGGATTGGAACTAGACGACTTTTCGGGACCCTTCCAAGCCAAACCATTCTGTGATTCTGTGATTGTATGATAACACTTAGTCCTTGAAAATTGCGGAACTTTGGGGTTTGGGGTTTTTTTTCCCCTCGTGCTGGAAACGAGGAATGAAAACGCAAGACACATTAACAAGATTTGAGCGTTGAAAACTGGCGCTAAACTGGGTCAAAAATAAGGATAAGCAGGCTCAGGTAAGGATGGGAACACCCTCGAATGCGCGTCGGGCATTAATCGCCGCCCTGCCGGAGCGCTGCCGAACAGCAGAGGCTTCTCTGAGGGAGCGCTGCCGGCCGCAAGCACGCCAGCACCCCAAACCCAGCAACAGCTGAAGGAACCACGAGTGGCAGCTAAAGCAATAAACACACAGGAGGACGCCGACGGGCTGCGCATGCCAAGGCTGAGCGCGGCACCGCCGCCTCACACACCGGGGGGCGTCCCGGCGAGATCTTATGTGCGCTGGGGGGGAGCGGGTGACAGTGGAGGAGCCACACTGGCTTTGAAGTGGGAGGCTCCCTGGAGCCTTTCCCTTCTCCCCCCTATCCCTCCCGTGCGGCGGGAAGGGAAAGGCTGCCTGGATCCCCCCTCACAGATCCCCCTCACGGGAGGGGCGGGCCGTTACCACCGCCCGCCGGCGCGTGCGCGGCGCCCGCCGGGTGAAGAGGGCGGGGGGGGGCGGGCCGGCTTCCCGCTCGCGCCCGCTCCGCTTCCGGGTCGGGGGCAGCGCTCGGCCGGGCCGGGAGCGGCGCCGGGGCCGCCCGGAGCGAGGGGCCGGGCGGCGGCGAGGGCCGTAGAGGGAGAGCGGGGGAGCAGCAGCAGCAGGAGGAGGGGCGGCGGACATTGCGCGGCGGGGCGGCGGGAGGGCCGCGGTGGGGAGGCGGCGGCGGCGGCGTTCCCCGCCGAGGCCTGGTGCGGCCGCCGCTCGCCGCTGCCGCCGCCGCCGCCGCCGCTGCTGCCGTCCGGCCGATGCTCCCGGAGCCATGGACAAGATCCTGGAGGGGCTGGTGAGCTCGTCGCACCCGCTGCCGCTGAAGCGGGTGATCGTGCGGCGCGTGGTGGAGTCGGCGGAGACGCCGCTGAGCCAGGCGCAGTGCCGCGCCATGTTCGCGCTCGGCACCCGGCTGGTGCTGCAGGGCCCCGACCCCTTCCAGCGCCAGGTGGGGCGGCAGGTGCTGGACGCCTACGGCCGCTTCCACCGCGACGAGTTCGAGGCGTTCTTCAACCGCGGGCTCGTCCTGGGCCTCCTGCAGCGCGGCTACGGCGAGCTGAGCAACCGCGACCCCGCCATCCTCGACTACATCCAAGCGGGGCTGCGCCTCATCATGAGCTGCCCCTCGGTGCTGGAGCTCTTCGAGCTGCTGCAGGTGGAGGCGCTGCGCCTGGTGTGCGAGCGCCCGGCGCCGCCGCTCTGCGCCCGCCTCTGCCAGCTCCTGGGAGACTTCCCGCAGTGCCTGCCCCGCGGCAGGAAGCTCTCGCTCGCTTTCTGCCAGCAGCTGGTGCGCAGCATCGCGCACTTCCAGAGCCAGGGCACCCGGGAGGCTGAGCTGCGCCTCTACGTGTCGCAGGTGACGCAGGTCAGCGCGCTGCTGCGGAGCGTCTGGAAGGCAGAGCCCGACACGCTGCTGCCCTCCCTGCAGGAGCTCTTCGCCGTCATCTCCGCCGCCGGTGAGCGGGAGGGGCTGGGGGTACGGGGAGGCGGGAGCCGTGCGGGGTAACGTGGGGCGGAGGTTATCCAGCGGGAAGGAGAAGCCCTGGTGCTCGCGAGTGGTCGTTTTGCAGGCGTCTCGTTGGAACCGTTGTTTCCTTGCCCAGACGCTGAAGTGCAACTTTCTGGCCAGCGAGAAAGCAAAGCCTTTGTTACTTCCCTCGTAAAAGCTAGAGGGGAAATAGTGATTTATTTAGCTGCAGAGCAGCATGGTGCTTGGAAAAACTCCTGGGTCCAAGCCATGAGCTGCCCAGGTGTTTTATTTATATATAAGATTCTCAAGAGTTCCCAGCAAACTTTTGCAGTGCCTTTGGTTCTTAATACCTTGAAGTTGTGTAAAGAGAAAAAGCCACAGACTTTTTCCCAAGAGATTTCTTTTAACTTAGTGAGGAAATAGGCATTTTGGCATGCAGGCCCTGATCATAGGGACTCCAAGCTGACCCCAGTGACATACGAATCCAATCTCTTGTAGCAATGCTTTGAATGATGTACCAAAACGGAGTTTTGGGTGTCCTCTTAGAATTAAAACTATTAGTAGCAAAATGCATATAAATATCTCGAGGTTGGGTGCCAAAATGATGGTGCCAGACGTTTTTGGTGGTGCTCAGTGACAGGATGAGGAGCAATGGCCATAAACTGAAACACAAGAAGTCTCACCTCAGCATGAGGAGGGACTTCTTTACATTGAGGGTGGCAGAGCACTGGAACAGCTGCCCAGGGAGGCCGTGGAGTCTCCCTCTCTGGAGACATTCGAAACCCACCTGGATGTGTTCCTGTGTAACCTGCTGTGGGTGACCCTGCCTTGACAGAGGGATTGGGCTGGATGACCAACCTCTTCCAACCCTAACAATTCTGTGAAAAGCTACTCTTTTTCCTTACTTCCTCGAGAGGGATACCTTAAGTCTTGGGACTGTTCACCAAATTGGGGGCTTTGAAAGAAGTGTATAAAACCTGGCTATTTTAGGAAGCATTCGGTGCCTGAGTAATGGAGATGTGATTGCAAATAGGTCCTTTCTGACATCAGAAATCTCTGAAGTACTGTATTAGTTCCCATGGGAAAGTGCCTTTACCACTGGGGTACCTGGTAAACTTAACATCATATTTTGCCATAACTGGTATGGTTAGCAGACAGTTGCTGAGACAGGACATGGGAAATGTCAGCTGCATTAAATCCCTAGGCTTAACATCAAGTATAACTGTCTGGTAATTTTTTTTTACAAAAATATAAACCCCACTTCTCAGTTCCATTTAGGGCTGAGGAAAAAGGTGGCAGATTGTCACTTCCTTGCATGTGTATTAAAAGAACAGAAGGACTTTGTAATTCAGTGCTGTTCATTGTCCTTAATTGAAATGTTTAAATTTTGGTTTGGTTTGTGATGATAGATGTAGGATAGATTCATTCCCACTTTTTAACTGTAGTGAAGTTGTTGGATAGAAGATAAATCTTTTTTTTTTCCTGTGGGGTTTTCTTTTTAATTTCTTACATTATGTCATGTTCGACTGTTACAGATACTTCCTTCGAACCTTCTGTTGCACTGGCAAGTCTTGTGCAGCACATACCACTACAGATGATTACAGTACTCATCAGGAGCCTTACTACAGATCCAAATGTGAAAGATGCAAGTATGACTCAAGCTCTGTGCAGGTAATGTATCTCATTGTAAAGGGACAGAAGAGTCTCTTTCTTAATCTTTCCTTTTTTTGAAGTTATTTGTCACTTAGGTTCCATGAAAAAAACCCAGCTAAACAAAAAAAAAGTAAAAAAGACAAACTTTTAAAATGGTATTCCAGTTCATGCTGTTTGATGTGTAATATATTTATGATGCCGTGGATGTTACTGGCATGGTTTCAGTTTAAGATTGCTGCCTTCACTGCTATTGTAGCTTCATTCTCATGCTTTACTAGGGTGGATGAAGAAGAGTGTTAAATAGAAGCTAGGAAGAAGCCACCTGTGTTCCTTTTAGATGATGTGTAGATCTCCCACTTTATGGAAAATGGCATAGATAGGAAACTCCATGTGGTTTACAGTCAAGCAGAGAAACAAGCCCATATTTTCAGAACATGAACCTTTCTGCTTTTCCATGAAGTAGAGTGGTCTCACGTGGTTGTCTTATCCATCATCTCCTTACCCATCCTCTTCTCTAAAGAGAGGAGACAGTTAGAAATGAGTTTTACTGCTTAATTTTGAGGTTTTTTCTGCTTAGATATCTTCCCCATTTTTTAGTAGGATTCACAGAGAACGTTACCATCTTCACTCAAGCCCTCAGAGGTTTTTTGGATGTTGTGGGGATTCAGATTGCAGTCTTGATATCTTAGTATCTTCGGATATGTGAATAATAGTGATGCAAAAAGGTGGCAGTGGGAGAAAGATGAAGACCTTGAAGTTCTTTGAATTATTTTTTAAAGCGTATTGAAATTATTGAGTACTAAGGGGTAGAAGAATGAGTAAAGCAGTTAAACAGGAGGCTGTTAGAATTTTTTATTTATGAAAGCAACTTTTAAGAAGTTACTTTCAACTAAGAATTTAATGTCTGCAGTATTTTTAAGTACATCTACTTGTGTGGTGTAGTAGCTAGACATTCATGTAATGTAGCAGTTGTATATCTTGGTGAAATAGTGAGGGTTTTTTCACACTGAAAACATTCCTGGCATTTACATTAAGTTGACAAGCTGTATTTCAGTTGAAAACATAATGAAAAGAAGCAGCATTGGTAGTATAATTTGGGGTAAGACATGTTGTTTAGGGATTTTAAAAAAATTTACTTGACTAAACAAATTTTACCGAAGCTATGTGCCCAGTCTAAAAGTCAGAGCTGGGAAATTCAAAAAGATTTGTTCATAGTAAAAATTTGAGAGTAATATGCTGGGGATTAATTTTCATGTTAGTGTATTTTAGTGTTTATGTTGTATTACTGTATCAACACAGTGTGGTCATATAATTTTAGCTTTAGAATGGCTCCCGTGTGCCTCTGCTTAGGAAAGTAATGCAGTGCTGAGCTTTGGTTACAGTAGGAGGTGTTATTATCAAATAGGTGCTCTTTTTTTTAGTACTGGCCATGTGGTGGGGGTTTTCTGTCTTGTTTTTGGAGGTGCAGTGTTGTGTTAATTGCCTTGTTCATTCTTTGAAGTAATGCTCTATGTTAAGAAATTCTAGTTTTGTTCCATGAACTTTAGGTACTCCTTGTTACTTTTGTTTGTGGATACTCATGTCAACACTGTATCCAGTTTCTTTTTCTACTTCTGGCAACCTTTTGCAATGTTTACTCTCCTCTGGCTTAGTGGAGCAGTTGTGAAGAGGTTAATGCAGCTGGAATGTCTGGAGCACCAAATGACCGTGCTGTCATCAGGCACGCAGCATTCCCAGGAGATGCAGAACACCAGGCACAACAGGGTCTCCTGATGAGAGTCAGAAGAGCTTTGGTGACTGCAAAGTAGAGACCTTGTTGCTCACTTATTAAGTAGAACTTCTGTGACACTGCAGAGTCTGTCTAAAGTTGAACACAAAGTAGTAAATAATTTTCAATTAAAAGATTAATAGATTTGTTCGGGGAGTGGTTTATAGATATCAAAAATGCTGTCCTTGTTAGGCACATAAATGGGTAACAGATCTGCTCATTTTAGGGTGGTATGGGGCAGAAGGTACTCTTGAGGCCTTTAAAGTTCTCTTTATCTGGTAAAACACAAAAAAATCTGTCTATATTCACGATTATCTACTTTTGTAGTAAAAAGGCAGTCATTGATTGCAACAGAGCAGGAGCCAAGTAAATGCAATGCAGAGAGAATTTAGTAACCAAAATACTTAATCTTTGCCTACCAGATCTAAGATTTGATGCTTTTTGGGACAGTCTCAAGCGTGTCTACAAGTTACTTCTGTTTCCTCTTCTGGCTTTTGTATCTGCTCTTAGCAGCATTAACTCTTGCTTTAAGAGCAAACACAGATTTTAAGGATGGGAATTCTGTCTGTATCAATTACAGAGAGAATGAGGCTTCTTTTTACAAGGTTAATCATACTCAAACAACAGCAGTTGTCCTATTAGTAACAATGGTGAATAGTTAAGTAGTTACTTGTACTGACTAGAGATGACACAGCATGGCCCATCCTGTAGCCAGAGCAATGGAATGGAATAAGAGGAGCCCCAGCTCCCACCCAAAAGCAGTGTTATTCACTTGGAGTTTGTGAGTCAGTGTGGTTGAAAGTACGCATAGTAGTCAGATACTCTTTACTTGTGTAAAAAGCTAATTAAGAAAACCAAATATGTTGTCATTAGGCTTAAATTAGCTGTGCAGGTGTTTGTGCTGCTGCTGAAAAATATCAATCCTACAAATTGGGGAGGGAAAGATTTGAAGACTATAGGGCTGTGAGTTTGGGAGCCTGTTTTTAGGTTAAGATTCTCTCTTTGCAGGCAAAAGCAGTTTTGGCCTGCGTTTTTGTTTCTCCTTTTTAGAAATTATATGGAAAGGGTGCTTGGAATAAATGCCTGAATTTAACATCTTGAGGAAATGAGAGCTTTGTGTAAATTCAGAGCAGTGATTATGATGTTGCCACGTTTTTTCACAAATATATTTTTTTTGTAGTGACGTGGAAGAAACTTGGTGAGATCTGTGCTTCTTTGTTAAAAAGGCATTCCTAAAGATGCCTTATTTTAGAGAAACCTTTGAATGTTATATGTGCAGATAGTACTATACATTTTTCAGATCCTAATTATGAACTCAGTGTAAATTTAGGGTGTTTCTGGTAATACAACATGTCCAGAATACGTCTGGTGTTGCTAAAGACCACGATTGTCTTTTTAGTTTGGCATCTGAGGACTGAAACCCTGATTTCAGTCTGTTTGGAACTCTTAATCTCCAGGGAGAGCATAGGGGCTGATAGTTTTGCTTCAGGTTGATAATGACTAACTATGCCCTCTTGCAGTGGTTGTGACTGTTTATTAGACTGGTTACTTGCATCACGTTCAGTTCCATGCTGGAATTTAGCCTCTTAAAATAATCAATCTTTATGAGGAACTTTTTCAGAAAAGTAGTGAAGTACTACTGTTCAAACTCCTTGTTTTCACTTGTTTTGGAGAAGGGGAGCTTGTGGTCAGTTAAAAGAAAATCCAAAGTATTGTCAAGTAAATCTCAGAAGAACAAAGCCTGAATTTCATGTTTTAGCTGGCATTGCCTTACAGTATTGTCTGTGTCTTAGAATTGCTTCAACTAATCTACTCAAGGATGAGTATAATTTGTCTATTACTTTAGAAGGATACAATACTTCCGTTTTCTGTTGCTGATATTTCACTGTGTTTTCTAGGAACAGGAAGTCCCTTCACTTTTGCTTTTTTGTAGCTTGAGTGAAATTCTTACTTCCGAGACTCATGTAGACCCCAGGCTGCTGATAGCTATTATAAGATCCTTATAACACCTTCTGCAATGTATTTAAAATTACTAGATTTTACCAATTTAATTGAGAGTATTTGAATTGGCTTCCAGGAATGTAGTTCTAAGTTGAAGAAGCTTCCTTAATAGTTGGGTTTGGTCTGCATTGGGGTAAAAGGTGTCAGAGAGGATGTTCTCAGGTACAGGCACTTTTTTACCTTCAGCAGTAAGTTTTTGCCAGATGTTAGCTTAATGTCTATGCAGTCATGGTTCATATTCTTGAATAACAAGTAACAATACATAATAATTAATTTTCTATGCTTATGTACTTTGAGGGGATGTGTATTTACTTCTGATGTCTTAAATAGATCATTATTAATTTCAGAGTTAAATGGCTTGAGGTAGAATCAAAATTATTTTACCACTTGCCTAACTTGTGAATCTCTGTGTAAGTGTGTCATATAGACAATCTTTTTTGTGGAGATTAAAGTTAGTGACAGAGTGGTATTTCTATTTTTTTTTTTTTGTTCTTGATTTGTCTTTCAGAATGATTGACTGGTTATCCTGGCCTCTGGCTCAGCATGTGGAAACATGGGTGATTGCACTGCTGAAAGGATTGGCTGCAGTCCAGAAATTTACCATCCTCATTGATGTCACTCTGCTTAAGATCGAATTGGTATGTTGGAAAAGAGCATTCAAAACTGAAGGAGAGGGAAAGGAATTTGTAACAGATCTGCAATTGCTTCACATCTTGTGTATTGCAACAGATAGTATCTTCTTATTCTGCAAATATCATGTAAATGTATCTGTAGCTGTCACTTGCATGTAATGATTGTCTCTTTCAAATGGTTATGTGTTTGGAGATCTGCTTACGTGTTTACTGAAATTTTACTTTCCAGATATACTGAAATAAATGTGTGTTTTTTTAGGTCTTTAATCGACTTTGGTTTCCTCTAGTGAGGCCTGGTGCCCTTGCTGTCCTTTCGCACATGTTACTTAGTTTTCAGCATTCTCCAGAAGCTTTTCATTTGGTAAGTTACTAAATAAATGGGTTTCAATCCTTTGAAATGTCACTCGTGCAGTTTCTAAAGTGTAACAAAAAGAGTAATAGAATTGATGCACGTGGATTTTGTCTTTGTTGAAGTTGCTAGAATCAGATTCCAGTGGTCACAGACCACTAGGCTTTTTAACTTCCAGATTCACCCCCTTGATAACTGGAAGCAAGCATTGTTCTTCCTCGTACGTGCATATTTCTGGCAGTAGTATCTGAGCACCACAGTTTGATTGTGTGCTGCTGGTAATCCATTTTATGTGGTGTGAAATTGGCTGATAAAGTTGGGCTGTCTGGGGAAAACAGATAACCAGTTATCTTTTCGAAGTAGCCTAGTCACTCTCAAAAGGTTCATGAGACCAGGAAATACTTCACCTCAAGAAAGCTGTGCTATCTGTGTTTCAGTGTACACACAGACAAACTGAAGGAGACTATTTTTAATGGCCCCTCTTCAAAATGCAGTTCACTAGTTAAGGCCAGAGATAAGAGGGTACCACAGTGACTGTTGGTATTAATACAGCAAGATGTTCCCATACTCAATTTTCAGCTTAAAGTTTAAGTGAAATATGTCTGAGATTTAATAGTAACAGCCTGGCACACTGCTGTCCCCAAGGCTCTGAAGGGATATCAAACCCTTTGTTTAATGTCACAGTAATTGCCTTATGCCTGTTACACTGTTTTTTAATGGTATATGTCGACAGTTGCTCTCTCCTCCCTCCACCACCCTAATTTTGGCCTAGAATAGAAATCCAAGTCACAAATGAAAGAGCCAAGTAGCCTTGAGTATGCTCAAAACATAAATGTTTCATGTTTTGGCTGTGTTACTTTTCTTCTGTGTTCCTGAGAGAGACAAAACACAAAGTAAAATGTAAAATATGAGAGCTTATTCTAGAAATAGGAATTTGATTTAACAAAGAAAATTTTTACTGTAGGCTACATGCAGTACTGCATAAACATCTCTCTTCAGGATTTCATGACAGTTTTTGCTGCATTTTAAACAGTCTTCACTATAATTTTTGAGCTACTGCTATCATTTAGTATTCTGTAATATTTTCCTGCACCTAAACTACTTGTTTACTTTTTATAACAAATGGTTTGACTGTAAAATGGTTGAATACACATTTGATAAATATAAATTAATTTACTTGGCAGTTCATCTGAGATAACATTCCCCCTCCTTATACTTGAGCATCATTAGCATAAATTAGTTGGATTTTATAAACTGAAAGAGGGAATGTTTGCATTGCAACTTTCACTACTGAATCTGTAGTACATTGAACACTTCCTCTTGCTGTTTTTCTTTTCAAACAGTGGAATATTTTGCTTACCTGAAGAGAGTAGGGTTTGTTTCTCAGAGATGTAAAAATATATTTTATACTCAGAGAAAAAAACAGTATTGGAAAAAGTGGCAAATTAGTATTTTGCACCTGTCCCCTTTTACTTTGGTGTTTTGAAGTATGTTAATTCTTGTAATTGGTACAATTACAATATTCTTATTTCTGTTCTGTATGTCATGTCTTTACCTTACAAATTGTTCAGTAGTAATTAGTGACGAGTAATTATTCCATCAACTTCTTTCAAAGTTAATCAATTTTGATCACTTGGAAACTGGCAAAGGTGTCTGAAATATTTTGGTTCACAGTGAGGAGTCCCTACTCTTTGGGAATTGCTTTGAAATAAATTAGGACTAATTCAATAAAGACTATGTAAAATAAGTCTCATGCACTTAAGAATAGAGAGCTATGCTGAAGAAGAGGAAGGACATGGAGTAAACATTTCTGATTTATACCCAATTTAAAATGGTAATGAATCAGAACTAATCCCCAAGTAGATGACCATAGATTTGATAAACTTTTTGAGTTCTTACTAAATTACGTGGTTTGTGGAGCTGAGCTCCCTCACTAGGTGGAGCTGTGAGCCAGTGTCCTTCTTGTAAGCTGGAATAGCAGGAATGTATTCATTGGCTTGTGATCCCAAGCATTAGATTCTGTTTAAGGAAAATTGAGAGGTTTGTTTTAAAAACCGTATCCATGAAATTAGAACAGGATACTAAACTGCTAGTGGTGGCACACAAGCAAAATGTTGGCAGTTAATATCCTTAAAAAGATCAATACTTTCAACATTTGACCTCTTAAAATCTTAGCATGCACCTTCTAAGTTCATAAAGTTCCAAAACTTGCTATCTGAGCTAAAGAGAGCATTGAATAATTAATTGTGCTGCTTGAAAATCGCCATGAGTGAAGAATAACGCACGTTTTTCAAGTCATTGTTTCTCAACCGCTTCTTATTTAATAACAAAAGGTCCCCTGTCATTTGGCATATATAAAACAATGAAGTTCAATGAACTTGTTTGTAGAAGGAAAGAAAAATAGGAGAATGCAATTAACACCTTTCTGTTTGTTTCTCTGTTTCCCTGTTCAGATTGTCCCACACGTGGTCAGTTTGGTTCACTCCTTCAAAAGGGATGGCTTGCCTTCCAGTACAGCCTTTCTGATGCAGTTATCTGAGTTGATACACTGTATGATGTATCATTATTCAGGATTTCCAGAGCTCTATGAGCCCATTCTGGAAGCTATTAAGGTACGTTAGGAATGTTGAGAGGGTGGAATGTTTTTGTTTTGTGTTTCCAGATATGAGGCTATAATTTCACTTATCTAAATTCTTTAGCACTTCCACTAGGAGAAAAGAGTTAACCACATAATCTCATGTCAATTCTTATTGTGCTTGGAATATGGTAGAAAAATTTGCCTGAGTGTCTATGATATGATTGTAGCAGGCTTTAAGAAAAGCCTGAAATGAGATCCTTTATTAAAAGTACAAACTAATTTCTTAAGCCTTATATAACAACTAATATACTCTCGTGAAGTTTATTCTAGACATTTCATTTCAACCCAAGCTAGAATCTGTAGCTGCAAATATAAGTTAAGAGTTCTGATGGTATTGAAAAGAAGTACTTGGGGTGGTGGTAACCTTTGGCTAGCTTCCAAGCACCATGGATATTGCAGTGGGTATTGCAGGGCTCTGTGGGTAATGGATGCTGGCCTATGCTGTTTCAAAAAAAAAAAAAAGCCCAAACCCAACACTCCTAAACAAATAAAATTGAAAAGAAATAAAAAATAAAAAACCAAAACCAAACCTAACAAACAAAAACCACAAAGAACACTTGAGTATTACTGCCTTATTTTATATCACTGGTATTGCAGTTAAATGTTTTGACTCTTAAAAGCCCCTATCAGTTTAACTCCAAGTGCCCCTTATTCCTGCAATTTGAGAGCTGAATAAAGAAAGCTTGGAAGAAGAAGGCTTGGGGCAGGGAGGGGGGTGGGTGGCTATCAGGGACAGCAAGGCCTTGAAGGAGAATTGGGGAGCAAGGGAAGATACAATACTTCTGAATGGCAGGACCTATTATAAAATCAAATACAGAAACCTAAGAAGTGTGTTAAATGTTTCTCTTGTAGGATATGCCCAAACCCACTGAAGAGAAGATTAAGATGATTCTCAGTCAGAGTGCTTGGACTTCTCAATCCAGTTCTTTGCCATCTTGTTTATCTAGACTTTCTGGAAAATCTGAAACTGGGAAGACAGGTCTAATAAATTTAGGAAATACTTGCTACATGAACAGTGTTATTCAGGCACTTTTTATGGCTACAGAGTAAGTTGTTCTTAACAGCTCTTCATTGCAATTTAAGTCTTGCAGTTATTGCATTCTTAATTTTCACAGAATAGTAACATGTCCTGGGATCTCTCAGCTTGCTAGAGCTGAGTGGGTTTCTTTGCACTCAGCTTTGTAGAAGTCCAGCTCTGTGAAATTGCAATTTTAGCCATTAAAAGCCTGATCCTTCTGACCAGTGTCAAAGGCACTTTCCTCACTGTCCTTGCTCACTTAGTATTGTAAAAGTTTTTGATGATGCTTTTATGATAATCTGGAAGATATTGAAAAAATTTTGCCTGTCTGTAGTCCATTCTTACACATTAACATGTTTAAAGGAACAGGTGTTCTGCAGGGTTAGTTCTTACTGCACAGTAGTTTTGCATCTGCACTAGAGCAGAGTCCAGGTATTAAAGGGAAGTGTTACATACTTTGTGGTCCTTCAATTTGAAGTAATTATCTGAGCTGGAATGATAACTGCATTGTTAGAAATCTGGCAAAGAAACTAATGTCTCTCTCTTTCATTTCAGTTTCAGAAGACATGTTTTATCTCTGAATCTAAATGGCTGTAATTCACTAATGAGAAAATTACAGCATCTTTTTGCATTTTTGGCCCATACACAGGTATGTGTATTTCATCTGCTCTTTTTTAAGCCTCCATTTATATACCAAAATGGTAACAAACATGATGCCATGGGAGTCCTCTTGAGTATATTAAATATAAATATTATATATTTATATGGGAATGAGTCTGTCTCCAAATGTTCAGATGGTGTGGATAGACTTAGAGAGATGTATTTCATAAGTGGAAGATGTTGGCATTTTGTTGTTTTTATAAGTGGGCAGTAACAGGTTTTCTTTGAGAAGCCAAAATGAGAAAATCCAAATAAGAGCTGACTTGATATACAAGCTGACTTTCTGTAACTTTCTAGGACAAACTGTGACCTCCTGCAGTGATTTTTACACCAAATTTTGTTGTAGTTTGAATTCTAAAGTGAACTTTATGAAATGCTCAGAACATTCTGTTAATGCTAGAAAGACATAAGACGCTTCTTTCTCTTTGAATAATAACAACGAACTTGTGAAGGGGGTGAGGCTGGATCAGTTTAAAAATAACTTGTACTTTTGAAATACTGGTGTTCTGAAGAAAGAAAACAGGTTTTTTAACTCATCAGCAAGAACAGTAGCTGCTATTATGCATAATATCTGGTTTACATTCACTACACGTTTAATATTTGCCTGCAGAATCAACTGTTTTTATCTTTGTACTGGAGTTGATTGCTACAAAATTAATGGCTCTCCCTTTGTATGATTAAGTTGCTTAAATGTTTGTGTACCATGTGTTTCATTCAGTTACTCTAGGATAATGTAGTCCAAAGTTCAGTGATCAATATTAAAGTAATATAACCAATTTTTGAAGTTCTTATGTGACCTTGCCTGTGTTTCTCTTACATGAACAGAGGGAGGCATATGCTCCTAGAATTTTCTTTGAAGCTTCCAGGCCACCATGGTTCACCCCTCGATCCCAGCAGGATTGCTCAGAATATCTCAGATTCCTGCTAGACAGGTATGGGTATTGTGCCATTAATGGGAATGAATGTACAGTCTTAGCACACAGTGTTGAACTCTTAGGAGCAGTTGTGTAACAGTTCCACTGCTTGAGTGAGGATCAGGAATTGTCAGCCTCATTCCTGTCTTTCTCTGGTTTTCTGTATGGCCTGTGAACTGCTTTTCTTCATGGACTTAATCTGTGGTAAAGTCTGGATGCCATCTAGTATCCACATAATTGAAAACAGGTTATAGTGGTAACAATGTGCCACTTTTACAAATGCAAACATGGGTATTATGTTTAGAGTCGTGGTCCTGTTGTAAAATTAGTGTGGCTGCTGAAAGCAGTTTGTGCTCCTGGAATTTCGTGTTGATGGAGACAGCTATGTTTCATACAGGTCCCATAAGTCACAGAAATGCACATGCATTTATAACCAGTTTAATAAGCAAGCAAATTAACTGTGGCAGAAATAAAACAAACATACCAAAATTTATTAGTAGCCCTCTTTATTTTTGGCTTACTGAGATGCGGCTTAAGCGTTGCTGCTTTATGACAGATTACACTTCTTCAGAAGTTTATCTCAATAGTGAAATAGTGTTCTCTTTTTTTTTTTCCCCCGTTTTGGGTTTCTTTTTTGGTTCGTTTTTTTCTTGCTGTAGTTTCTTAACTTTCCTGGCTACAGAATCTTGACCTTTTCTTTGGAAATAGTCTGGCAGTAGATAAATAGCTGCTTATTCTCTTATAAAATCTGACATACAGAACCAGTCAACTGGAGAGCAGATTTATTAAGATAATGTAATGGTAAATAATAAAAACATTGTTAGTTTTTTTAATACTTGCCAGTTCTTTCAATATATCCATTGTGTTCTGTTATATATAATAAAACCCACACTAAATGCATTTGTGCCTCTCATACTCTTGGATAGCACAGACCTCTGTGGTTCAGCTTGCTTGTATAAAAAATAACCAACAGCTTTTTTTAGTGTAAGACACTTCTAGCCACTTAACCATCTATAATTTTTAGCAAAGCTGAGAAAAAAAGTCTGAAATAGTGCAGCAATATTTGATTGGAAAGTAGCCCAGTTACTTGGATTTATTTTTCTTTGTGTTCAGGCTGCATGAAGAAGAGAGAACTTTGAAAGCATTGTCTTCAGCAAAGAGTTCTGAAAGTATAATGAATGAAGAGTCACAGGCACAAGAAGCTGTCCATAAAACACAAGTATTTGCTGAAGCACCTTGTATGGAAAGTGAAGAAAGAACTCTGATAGAGAAGATGTTTGGAGGAAAATTGAAGACTACCATATGCTGTTTGAACTGCAAGAGTATGTCTCAAAAGGAAGAGGCTTTCACAGATCTCTCTCTGGCTTTCTGTCCTCCAACTTCCTTGGAGAATGGCCCAAAATGTATGGAACGTTCTGAAGTGAAGGATGACTATGTGGTGCAAACTAACACTTTAGCAACTAGTCCTGCTGCAGAAACACCTCTCAATAATTTGGATGTAAATCGTGGATGTGACACGATAATGAATGAAGGAACCATAGAAGATTTTTCTGCTGAGCCAAACTCTGAGAACACCACAATTTCTGAACTCAAGCAAGTTCAGAGTAATAGGGATATGTCTCAGACTCTAGTAGGTAAAAGTACCCTGTCAGTTACAGACTTACTCAATTATTTTCTGGCACCTGAGATCCTTAGTGGAGACAATAAGTATTATTGTGAAAAGTGTGCCTCTCTACAGAATGCTGAGAAAACTATGCAAATCATTGAGGAACCTGAATACCTCATTCTCACTCTTTTGAGATTTTCATATGATCCAAAGTGTCATATAAGGCGCAAAATCTTGGACAATGTGTCTCTACCACTTGTTTTGGAACTGCCAGTCAAAAGCATAGCATCCCCTCTAGCAGTAGTTTCGGGAAGTTGGTCTGTTGGTGTTGAGATTTCTGATACTGGAGAAAATCTTGCTAAAAAACTGAAGCCCTCGGGTGCTGATGAAGTGACCTGCCCACAACTGGTGCCCTACGTGCTAAGTTCTGTGGTGGTGCATTCTGGTGTATCCTCTGAAAGTGGACATTACTATTCCTATGCTAGAAATGTTACTGGGTCAGGGCCTTCAGGGCTCTGCCACCAGTCTACAGCTCTTTCTTTAGTTTCTCCTCAGGATAAGTTGTTGACGGAGGAGAGTCCTTGTACTGTCGTAGAAAATGAGCTGGACACTGAGATGCCAAGAGAATGGTTTCTGTTCAATGACAGCAGAGTGACATTTACCTCATTTCAGTCAGTCCAGAAAATTACCAGTAGATTTCCAAAGGACACTGCTTATGTTCTATTTTACAAAAAGCAAAATAGCACCTGTGGCTTCAACACCAATCCGGCAAATGGACTCTGGGTAAACGGAGACCCTCCTTTACAAAAGGACCTCATGGATGCAATTACAAAAGATAACAAACTGTACTTGCAGGTAAGACGAAAGTTTTGTGTGAAGGGTGATGGTCTTATGCCTCACAAGAGGCAATCTAAAGGAACAAACAAGTTAGCTTTTAAGTATTCTGGTATATTAACCTTATAAATCACCAGCCTGGCTTCATGATTTTGCTGGACAGGTTTGATGGTAAGGTTGTCACTATTAGATGGGAAACGTCCAGGAAAATGGCATAAACTCATTTCAGTTTAAATTTTTAGTGGAGATGCTTGTATGGAATTACAAGTGGTTAAACGACCTCGACAGGAGAGGCTTCAAAGGGCTGAAACTTCCATTAGAAACTTCTAAGTGATGCCCTTAATAGTGCATTTTCATTTGTAGTGAAGTTTTACTTACACAGCTGTGCTTACCCAAATTCTAGAACAACTGAATGAATGCTGGTGACTAGATTCCATTTTCCCTTTGCTGCCTATTCGGTATCCCTGTGTGGGACCAGCACTGCCAGCTGCGCACTGCCTGTTGATGCCAGAACTTCCCCTAGCTGTAGTCTCCTTTCTGTTTGCTGGTATTTTACAAACATGAACAAGAGGACTAAGAGTTTAAATTTTAACTCTGCTGCCATTTGCAAACTGTGTGGTTAAAGCATTTGTGCCCTGACTGTCTTTGCTTATGTGCCACATCTCCTCTTGACTTTCTCTTGGCCTCTGTAGCAGCAATCTTTGACTGTGGAATCACAGAGTAGTTTGGGTTGGAAGGGACCTTTTAAAGGTCATCTAGTCCAACCCCCCTGCCATGAGTAAGGCTATCTTCAACTAGACCAGGTTACTCAAAGCCCCATCGTGCTTTGGCCTTGAATGTTTCCAGGGATGAGTCATCTACCAGCTCTCTGAACAACCTGTTCTAGTGCTTTATCACCCTCATTGTAAGAAATTTATTCCTAACTTGTAGTCTAACTACTCTCTTTTAGTTTAAAACCATTACTCCTTGTCCTATTTGTATTTTTTTCCTTTTTTAATCTCAAAATGAGAAATAATTTTCCAACTATATTGTTTTTGTTTGGGTTTTAGAGGGGTTCGTTTGTTTGTTTCTAATTTATTATATTTTACCCACCTTTCAGTTCTGTATTCTTCAGTATTGGCTTGCTTTGTAGTGCTTTAGTAATCTCAGGGTTGCTGAGCTCCTGTCCTTTTCTCATTTTAATTGAGGCACATTAGAAGTGCTCAGTTACTGTTTTTCTCAAGTTAATGCTAATAGTGTGATTCACTGAATTAGATTATGGTAATTCTGAGACCTCACATTTTTCTTTTGGTTCAGAGTTCCAAATTAGTAATTTACTACTAAGTTAAGAATCTGCTTTTCTCTCCTTGAGAAAGCCTTAAGTTTTTTTAGAAAAAAGGTTAGAAAAATTCTCTAGCTTACTGCTTTTGTTTTGCTGTTACATATGAGTTTACCGCATGGTAAACTAAGATGTTTTCACTTTAAGTAACTAAACATGCAATGGGGGTAGCCCCCACTCCATTTAAAACAAATTAAAAAATCCATTCTGGGAACAAGTGGAAAGCAGGGGGGATACTCTTCTTTATTCTCAGTCCGGAGAACTGTATTGACTATCAAGTTTTATTTACCTGATTTAGTATTTGTTGACATAAATATAATCATCTGGAAGCCATGCAACATTTGGGTTTTTTTAGAAACAAGGTTATTGTTTGTAAAAATGTCAGTGCTGTGTGCTATATTAGAACAATTTATTGTGGGTTAATATTCATTAAGTCAATATGTGTCGAGAGATGAAAGAAAAATGCTCGTTTATCACAAACTGCTGAGCAGGAATAAAGCATGGAAGATGTTGAACTACTAAATAATTCACTTTTAGCATTGAATACACAAATAGTGCATGGTTTTTAAATACTAATACTTGCCAAGAAACTTTAATAGTTTGATTTGATCACTGCTCCATGTTTCTCTTGCGTGTGTTTGCATATAAAGAGAGACCTTCCATCCATTATGGAAAACTCTTCATGCACTTAGCAGTGAAGCTGAGATCATAACTGAGGTTTATTCTGTTCTCAGTGCATTATGGTTGCTTCTGAAGAGCATTTCCAAGTGGTTGTCACAAGCTGTGCTTGCAGCTCAGTCAAACTCTGTACCGAACATCATGGGTTTCACCAGAGCTGTGCGAGTCAACCCTTGCACATAAGTCAGTAACTGCACTAAGGCAATAAAAATAAATTGTGTTTCTGCCTAAACCTGGCAAAAAAAAAAAATCTTATCTGTAATACTGTAGTGTTCTTTTAATCTATAATTTTAAGATTTTTTTTTAATGTAGCTTCAAACCTATTGTTAATGCTTATGTTCTTTTATGGTTCGGTTTGTTAGGGAAAATTCAACTACTGGGGTTTAAGAGGGATAAAGTTGCCAGAAAACAGTTCTCTGGAGGGATGAAAGTGAAGGAGAGAGGATGGAAAGCTACTTCTTTTTTTTTGTTTGTTTGGTGCTGTGCTGCATTAAAACTAACATTTTTCTGAAATATTTTAACAAAAAAAATAAAAACCAGCCCAGATACAGTGTAGTGAGTTTCTCACTGGTTTTGAGAAGAAATTTTGTTCTAAGCTAAACAGCTTGGCATTGGGTTTTTTTTTCAACTTAACAGGCTATTTGTACAAGGTCTGCTCTTTTAATCAAAATGTTTGGTTGATTTCTAATACTAGAAGTGAGTTCTTCATATTCCCTTGTTATTCCCAGTAAATTTACTTAGTTTGCAATATGTCATATAGTTAGCCAGATGTTGCCTACGAATCCCCACCTATGGCTGGAGATATCATAGTACTGTTTTTGAGGAATATTGCCAGTGTAGACAGTGTCCTCCAAATACCTTACATAATTTTAGAAATGAGTATGCATTTCAGTCTGTAGTAGTGTAAAACAGTTTCAAACTTAGGCTGTATTTTTTGAAGAGGGCCAAGTAATTTAAAGTAATAGTCGACAAGGACCATTTTTAGCACCTGTACATGGACAAGATAGAGACCCCTGGTGGCCTAGTGGTTAGCGTGCAGGACTTTCACTGCTGCGACCACGGGTTCAAATCCCGGTCTCCTGGCCTGATGGAGGTCGTTAGCCCTGTGTGGCCATCCATCTATGAGAAGGACACTCTAAACAAACCTACGTCCTGAGGACCTCACTGCCATTGTCCAAGCTTGCTTGGCCCCGGCAGATGAACCTTAGGATTAAAGGGTGGGCTCAGTTCAGCGCAGGCTGTGTCTCACCTAAAAAATCCATTGCGCAGGCTGGAAAGGTAAAAGACCTTTCCCCAAATCTTCGTTCGCGAAGATGGGCCATTACCTTACATGGACAAGATGTAAGTTTAGTGCTTTTGTGGTGGTACAATACAGTCAAACTTCCAGGTTCTTGGCTCTGTTCCTTTCTTTCACCAGGAGGTGGAGAAGAAAAGGAACAATTCAAGGTGACCTGTATAATTACTAAAACCCTGTTTAAAGTTTGCTCCCATAGCCTTGGAGAGGTGTGTAGTGATGAAGTGTCACGCGAAGGAGGGTGTTCTTGTGAGCCTTAGTGCCTGAATACTTTCAGTTTGTTTCCTAAAGGAGTAAAGCTTGTACAGGTCCACTGTCTTTTTCCTGTTAGTCTTCCAGAGCCCGACATCTGCCTTCTCTCCCTCTATTTTTGAAGCTGTTGGCCAGTTTGAGAATGGGATACTAAAACCAAAAAATTGCTGCGAGGTTTATTAAGCCAGAGACAAAGTAGAGTGTAGTATCTCTAATGAGGGAGAAGCCTGTGCTTATCCCCTTCTTAGATGTCTTAAGAATCCTCAGGAGCTTTCAGCTGAAAAAGCATCTGGCAGGAGGCAGAGCTTTCTTGTTCCTTCCAGTTGTGCAGGTAGGTTTTCCAGCAGCTGACTGATTTTTCTGAAGTGCTTGAGATTTGCAGAGACCTAGTAACAGTTAGTGTAGCAATAATACTTGAAAGCTAAAAGGCTGCAACAAATAGAAACTAGATAGCTTGTCCATCTCCTTGCATTTTATCTGAGTAGTTGTTAGTCTGTGCAGTTGATTGAGTGAAATAAAGTATCTTTTAAATAATTAACATTGATTTAGTGGTTTTACCTTTCAGTTTTGCAGCCAAGAGCAAGGACATTTTAAAATTCCTAGGATGAAAATTCATGTGAGATGTATCAAAAACTCATGTTTTGTTAGCTTTGATCAGTCTCATTTTTTACTAACATCCTATGTTGCTATAAAACATGGTTTTAGCATAAACTTAAATGGGTTTCAGTACGTTTCACTTGTAATTACTGATGTTTAATGAAATTGTTCATCTTGGATTGGCTGTGAACGTTCAACTTGAAGTTCAGCAAAGCTGTTTACACTTAGGAGTCCAGGAGTTAATGACGTTACTTTAAAAGCTGTTTCAAAATTTACTAGAAATAAGCTGCTTCAAGGACTTGAGGTTGGGGGGGAGGGGTGTTTCTGTTTTTTGAATTGCCTTTATTCTTCCATTTCAGGAGCAAGAGCTTAGTGCTCGAACACAAGCACTTCAAGCTGCCTCAGCCTCGTGCTCTTTCCGACCCAACGGATTTGATGACAACGACCCCCCTGGAAGTTGTGGGCCCACAGGTGGAGGAGGAGGGGGAGGGTTCAGTACCGTTGGTAGATTAGTCTTTTGACTATGAAGACAACCTGGAATACACTGGTTCCGAAGCAACCCAATACTGCTGAGGGCAAATAAAATATTGAACTTTGTCAGATATTGTACCAATTTTTGAGACTTGATCCTCGTTGAAAAGCAGATGTTGGTGTTTTTTTGGTTATGTTTATTTGAAATAAATAAGCGCATAATGGAGAAAAACTACCTCTTAAAAATTCAGTTGCTTTCATAGTCAGATATGCTTGCCCAAAAGAGAGAAAATTACGATTTTTAAATAGTTGCTAGTGACATTGCATTAAACTGAACAAACGCACTTACATCAGTTTCTCTTGTCCTCATCCACTGAATGAAGAAAGTTCATTTCTTACTCTGGTGGTATTGCTTTATGTGGAAACCCATTTTCACATGGGCTAGACTGTGTCATGTAGTCTCTCACTCCCAGCTTATTTCCAAATCCAGTACCTCTGTGGATTTTCAGAGATGATGCAATTTATAATGAAGGCAATAACTTAAATGTGACATGATACAGTACTTTCCAGGTTAAAAATTATTCAGTCTATTTCCACTGTAAATGAAAAGAAGAAAAAATAATTTATACATATTTGCTAAATTGTTATCCAAAAAAGTGCATGTTGTGTAGGAACAATGTTTTTAAATAGAAATTGTTAACTTTGTAGCATTTTTAATTGTTTTGAGGATTTTAAAATTATTTCAGGGAATATATCTGCTGTGTGTTGGAAAGGAAGAGATTCTGTATGTGCCTTGCAGTACTGTAACTTAAAACAAACTTTGAGGCTGCAGAAAATGAGAAAAGTGTGTTAGTAGTCAATTATTTTTTGTCAGTATTAGAAATCAAGACATATATAGAAAGCTTTTAACTTTTCAGAAGTAAAAATCTGGTAGTTTGAAATGCATTAAGTGTTGCCCTTTATTTTTTTGATTAAAAAAAGATTGCATACCTAGTGATCTCTAACTTTCATGGCCTGCACTGCTAAGAAAAAACTGGTCATAAATACAAAGCAATGTTTGTGAAGTTGCAGAAAGGCTGCCTGTATTGATCTTTGCTGAGGAGCTGTGCTTCTAAGAGCCCTTTGAAGTCTTGCCTTCAGGTTTTGCTTGTAGTGAGAAGTTTCTGGTGAGTTCAGGATTTTTTTTTTCTATCTGCAGAAGCCCCAAAATGATTCTGCCTATGGAGCAGTGTTTGCTTGCTCATTAGACCAGCAGAGATGGAGGATCCACTCTTGAGTCTTGGCAGAAATAACAACTTTGTTTTTTGATGTGCAATGAGGATAACAGAAGCAAAGGAGTTACACTGTCAAACCTGGTGATTAATTCTTAACTTGAATAATCTTAGAGTGAAGTGTAAATTTCTTTAAAGTATTTTTACAAAATTCTGCACTGTTTTTGCTGTGGTTTTTATATTCTACTAGGTGACAAGGTATATCCTTAAAAAGCATGCAGACCTGGCAGGTTTTAGCTTAACTGTATAAAAATAAATTTCTTAGGAAATGCTTTAAAAAGCATAAAATAAGTTGGGGAAAATGAAATCTTGTTCGTATGATTTTAAAAATATGGAGTTTAGTCTGAAAGGTAACTTAGCTTGCAAGCTATTTTTATATTATCACTAAAACTATGCTATTTACTCTACTATAGATTCGTATGTTACTGCTCAACAAAGCCAGAGCAGCTCACTTTGATTTTTTTAATACTTTCCAAGCTTTGTTGTGACGGTTTGTGATACCTTGGCTTTGACCTACGCTTATCGTTGCTGTCTCAGTTGTAGGTCTCTGAACCAGGGGTTCAGCTGTGGAAATGTGGAATGTTTTGAGACCAGCATGAGGAACGTTCTCATTTTGTTGTACTTGGACGAAGTTTTCTTGAAAGCTCCCTTTGCTTTGAAATCCTTTCAGTCCGAGAGGGTTTTTTTATTGCCTTTTAGGCTTCTCTGCCAGTTAACTCTGGTTTTAAAATGTTTTATGTGACAGGTTAATTTGGCTTTCCTCTCCCAGATTATGAGGACACACTAAAAAGCTGTCTACTGTTTGCATTACAATGGGAGTATTTTGTCTCTCTGTTTCAATTTACTGTTCATTTTAAAACACTGGGAAGTAGAAGCAGAGGCAAGTGGTTTTACTCTATATGAAATCATAATTTTGTAAAGGTCAGTTTTGTTTTTATGTTCTCACAGTAAAAATATAAATTATGTAGCCTACCTAAAAATAACATGCAGAATGAGTTTGTATACCTGTTGTACTATATTTATTTCATGAGCTCTTTAGAAGGCTTTCTACGCCCTTGTTTGCCTGTTCTAAATTAGATGTTAAATATGGAAAATTTATATGAGAGTAATGCCAATCAGGTTGGATCTGTTTAGGTGCAAAATGATGGATGTCTTAAACTGAAAATAACTTCTTTCTTTCCCCTTGTTGACTTTTGCTGATGGAGTTACTTGGGGTTTTACAAGTAGATTCTAAAATTCAGAATACCTACTTGCAAGTCTGTTTGCTGACCTGACAGCCGTCGTATCGGCCGATTGGTCAGACCTAACTTGGAAGGTTTCAATAAACTTGGTGGAAGTGGAGAAGTATTTCATGCTCTGAAATGTACACCTTTTTTCCTTGTTGACAGTAATGGTGTTGCATGCCTCTATCTTCTGGACATAATATGAGAGAACTATGTACATATGGTACTTTGATTTCTGTTGCCTGTGAATGAATGCTGGATGGTTTGTTTATTGACCTTTTTGGCTCCATTCTTAATTTGTTTTCTAAATTGAATTCATAGAAAGATATAAAGTACATAAGACCGTTTCTGAAGCTTAGGTTTTTTTGTTGTTTCCTTTCATGAAAGATACATTGTTGGACCAAACTCAAGGGTGCTATGTCTTTTAAAATCATATTTCCTTTTAACAAGACAGATTGTGATTTGGTCTTTGTTTTAATGGTCACTGGAGTTGTATTGACTTTCTTCTGTGCAGTTCATTTTGTACAGTTTTTTCATGTGGAACGTTACAGTGGATTGCTGTGCATGTCACCTCTGTAGCAACTGATGATAATAACTACAAACCCATTTTTCCTGGATGAAGAGAGAAGGCTTTTTTGGATAACTAAACAAATCATACCTTCTGACTAGCTTTTTTTCCTCCTTTTTTTTTTTCCTTGTTCCCTTCTCTGAAAGTTAAATATTTTATCTTCTGCATGCTCTGGAAGTTTAATTTCATGGGTAAGCCCTAATTTATTTTTTTTTAATCTGTAGCAGTGTGGTTGTTTATGGGGTCAGAATACTACTTTTTTGTATGAGTGACAGGCAAAGGACAGAAGCTGTGAGCTAAAAGAGTGCTAGAACAAAAGCAAGTGGGTATAAACTTTCTGCAAATAAGATTTAGATTAGAAACAAAGTTCCTAATTACTAGAACTAATTCTGGAACAGGCTTCTGGGCAGGGACCTCCTTTGAAGGAAGAGCCAAGTGTAACTACGAAAGAAATGAAATGCAAAGTGGTGTCTGAGTAGAAGGCAACTAGACCTGATAAACCAGAGGTCCCTTCTAGTCCCTTCCTAGAGTTTTGCTCTTCTGTTGTGCTTCCCATCTTGACACATTGCCAGTTTTCTTTTTAAAGCTCAAAGATTAAAGTGTAAATGAAGGGAATACCAAACTGTGACATAACAACAACAAAGGTTGACTGCTCAGTTCTGAGTGGTATTGGTCTCTGATTTAGGGGAATGAGGCATAAAAGTTATCAAGTCATGGAAGGTGGAATCTAGGAATGTTTGTGATCCAAAGAAATGTGCTCAGTTTCTAACACAAGACTGATTCCCTGGTTAACAATCTACAATGAGATGTAATGGGTTGTAGCCCTTGGTATCCTCAGTAGGCTGTAATCAAATGTAAATTATTGGACTTTTTTGAAGGGTGAGCAAATGATCTGTGGTGTAAACAAGAGATCAAAATAGACAGTCTTCAAGGCTTTCGTGTTCAAGTCATCATAGGCTTACCTAAATCTGAATTCCTAGCTATGAGTAGTATTCTCTTAAATCATGGAGGTGTTGGATCAAATTGAACAGCTGAGAACTGAAACTTGTGGGATGCTGTTTGGGTTGTGTCCAACACTGTGTTCTGTGTGGACTTTGGAGCAAGTGTTTTACCAAGTGGGTTTTGGAGACTTGGCCTGCGAGTTGAGGTCCAGCTGTGATGTGTAGTGTGGCACTGGCTTACCACACACGCTTTTCATGCATTTTAAGTGCACACATATCCCCCCTTCACTGTGAGTCTTGCTTTTGCTTGAATGAAAGCATCCAGATCAAAGAGAGAACAAACAAAACTAGCCAGAGTGAAGCAGAGATTAATGTTTTTAAATATAATATGCTGCTTTCTTATTAAATAGAAGGGGTTTTTTTTATAAGCATGCTGGGTTCTAGACAGGAATGTGGCTCAGGATACACGTTTCTTGTTCCTTTTTTTGCAGGTAATATTTTTAGGAATCAGTTGTAAAAGTGCTGGAATAGACATGTCAAAATGCACAACTTTGTATGTTAATAAAACACCACCTTGGTGAACAGCATGCTGCCACATGCACTGAAATGCTGGGATACTTGCTGGCTGGCTTCCCCGGGCACCAACTGGGAAGAACAGCTGCTGCCTGTGAACTGTGCCCTGCTGGGTGGCCATGGGGGACCTTCACCATCATCTGCATCTGTGGGTGGCCAGAGGTCCTGGGGTGCTGCCTCAGCATCTGTGTGCAGCGAGGGCCTTGTGGGGGGGGAACCTGAACAGCCACTGCTCAGGTGCCAGCTCAAGAGGGGCACAGTCCCCAAGCTCCTCAGTGGCACCTCCTGGCCCAGGGTGGGTGATCTGGGGACCCCAAGCTGCGCTGACAGACCAGCACCTCTGTGGGGGTGGGTGTGTGGGTGCTCATGGAGTCAGTGTGTGGGAAGGGGGTGCAGGGGTGAAGAAGAGCTGGTATTGAACTGAAATGCGACTCTCAAACTGCAAAAGTGACAGGGTGCCTCCAATCTGATGTAGAAGTTGCATATGTTTTAATGATAACTTCACTGCTATGAAATCGTAACTTCATGGTAATTCCACCAAAGGATACTTTTTTGACAACGCTTTGTGTTCTCCAAACCTGATCTTTCTAAAATTTCCATCGTGTCCTTATGTCCATCATCTTTTGAAGGAAAAACATCTCCATAGGCATATTGAAAGTATGCTCCTGAGGAGAGTATTTCAGACTGATACTAAAAAATGAACTCAGCAACAGGATATGTGATTGTGCAAGCAGCTGCATCCTTGAGGCCAGTGGTCTCCAAAATTTTTCTGATTGCACACCCCATCAATAAAAACTTCTAAGTGTGCACCCAGTATATGTATATTTATTAATAATTTATGTATGTACCACTGTTCTAATATTATGCACATACGCAAGAGTAGAAATGGAAAAAGTCTGAGAGGAAAACGAAATAAAGGCTATTTTTAAGTTATTTAACATTTTGTTTGTTAATTGTACAAAAAATACTTCTTACACCCAAATGGATTGTCTTGGGGTGCGTGCACCTGACTTCGGAGACCACTTCACTAGGGTATAATCTTGAAAAGAGTTTTAACTTGATGGGGACAGGTATCAAAACTGACCTGTTTATTATTATGGTTTCTTTTACTCCATTAATACAGACTGTTGTCATTAACTTTATGCTGCGTGACCGTGTTTTGAATCCCTGTTTATTCAGTTCACAGCACCTTATAAAATTAGGTGCTGTGAACTGTTTCCTACTGTGTGCATTAAATGACTAGAAAAGAGGTGTCAGCCTTAGGTGGTTTGCAGAGATGCAAAGCCATTCCAATTCTGAGGGGGGGCATATCCCTTGCCAAACACAGGGGTGTGTTAGTACTTGGCTCTGAAGGTTAGTACTGTTTTTCAACTGACTTGCCCTTTCTCAGATGTTCTCTAAAGAATTGCAATATTTAGTGCTCAGTTTCCTAAAGGTATTTAATTTTCTTGCTGTATCTTTCATGCTGTTTGTTTTACTGAACTACAGTTGAAATAATTTTTGCAGTATGCCTGTTATTAAGTCTTACAAAGTGGCTTAAATTTTTTATAGCATTTCATACTAGTTTGAAAAATCAATAGGGCAAATGAGTTTTACTGTACATGTGTTGGGCTGCATAAAGAAGTCAAAATATATATTTTTAATTGCCTTGGAAGGTTTCCGAAAATACCTGAGTTTTCGTGTGTTTGACTTCAGATGAAAGGTGGATGTTCTAGTAAAATAGTGGGGAGGGGCTTTTTGAAATTGTATATCTGTAAATCTCAGCTTGAAGGATCTCACGCGAAACATGGAAAATAAGTCAGAGCAGAGAATTCTTAATGGGCCAACTAGATCCAGAGAATAAAGTAGCTGAATTTCCTGTGTATTTAAGTTGTAGAGATATGACAATGTTTCATTTGAGTTGTCTTCTCAATTGGTGATACTTAAATCTTCAAAGAAGATGAAATGACCTTCAGCTTGTTCAAATAGTAAAGACCATCATTGTTAGTTAAAAGGCAGCTGTTCTCAGTGAACACAGAACTTATTGCACAGAAACATTCAGGCTGCCTGTAAGTAAAGACAAGGTTCTCGAAGTCTGGTTTCAACTTTTCTGTATTTTTCCACAACTTTCCCCAGACTAGAAGTTGGAAGAAGGCTTTTGGGTTATGTTGTTTTTCTTGACTACAAGAATACCTAGGAAACTCAACCAATTAACAAGCCAGTTAATAATCTGTGAATTACTGCTGGGTGGTGATTGTGTGAGAGGGAAGGGAAAGGTTTGGGTTGCCCTTAGAATATGTAGTTTGAAGTTGAGTCTCCTCTGGTTGGCTGCCCACACCTCCCTCTGGCATTAGAAACGGCTGCCTTTATGTGGTCTCAGGATTAAGTTTGGTACTGCCTGTGAGGATAAAAATCGTGGGAACCTCCCTTTCATCCACGTCCTCTCCAGGCTAGTTGAAGAATTATTCTTGACCTGAGCTGTTTCAATTTTGCTTTGATTAAGTAACTTGAATCTGCTAACTGCCAAGGGAAAGGACAGATCAAGCTTTAACGTTATAAAGGGCGTAATCATATTTTATTTTTTTTAAATAAATGCTTTGGTTTCAGTAGGAGCTGCTAGTTGTGTGCTGTGCTTCAAAATCCCAGGGCTGCAAGAGGTGTTTTCTACTGCTAAGACCATGAAAACAGCAGCTATGCAGAATTCCTTGGGGAAGGGAATTGGCTGCAATATAAACAAGCAACTAGGTGGATGATTCCGTCATTTGAATTTCTCTGCTGTGTTTTCCATTTGGGGACTGATGTGAATGAAGACGTATAAGGATAATAAGCAATATGAGCCTGAGGATGTGGAATAGGAAGCAGACAGGCTTCAGTAGTTAATCTCTTTTTAAAAGCAGTTTAAAAAGTTTCCATGGAAAAGGGATCAGTTCCTGGAATGGGATCCTGGGCAGTGTCAGTGTCATCTCGCACGGCAGCCTACAAGGATAGTGCTGCTCCCACAGGGTGTGTTCCAGTGGAAGGTGTGTATGGAAACACTAAAATGCTGTCAGTACACCAGGTCTGAAGTACACCCTCTGTTCCCAGACCACTGGCCTAAGTGTAGTCACAGATGAAGGCCGTTTCCTTTCATTGTGGGTGCGGAGGAGCAGAGTATTTCTGCAACTTCTCATTTTCCTGGGAGCAAATCTGATACGGAGTTTTGTAGCTTGTGGTCAGTATTTCTCCAGTTGTGAATGTATAGTGTAAGACACAAGCTGGGAGACACTTTGAGTGAGCAAGGCTGTAGCTGCTTATTTGACTTTTGACCTCAAGTCAGGTTATCTGCATCTCACTTGGTCCCCTTTGGTGATCAGGATTTGCTGAGTGGTAGAGCCCAGGATGAACTGTGGGGAGGGCAGCAGCTCACTCACATTCCACGTTCTGAGAACGGGCACAAATGCTCAGATTCAGAGAGCATTTGATGAAAGGAAGACAACCAGAGGGTTTTAAAAAAGAAGAGGGAGAAGCTGGAAAGAAATATGAGCAAGAACTTCAGAGCGTGTGGGTATGCAAAGCTGTGGATTTCCTACTCTTTTAGGGACCAAAGAGAAGATGTTTAAACAAAATCGTTCAAACTTCACGTCACGTATACACGAGGAAAAACTATGTGGGAAAAAGTATAGCAATCATTTGGTCAAGGTAATTGGGGCCTATTTGTGTTTTCATTATTATTGGAGCTAAACCAGTGCCCAGTCTCCTATCTCTCTGCATTGTAATTAAGCAAATTTTTGGACCAAAGTAAATATTTTGGGGTTTGTCTTTTTAACTTAATCTCCTTTGGAAATTTAATTTTCTCCAAATAATTTTCTGCCTTGCATATTCTCCCTACTTTTTTAAAGGATCATGCACAATTTCTCATATAAAGAGATGTGGGTGTGTATAATAACATTTAGTCTAATTTGATGTAATAGGTATCTTATTTTAGGTAGTAGATAGCCCTGTCCCTGAAACCTCCTTAACCCCAGATTTTTTTTTAGGATGTTATCCTTCAGGATATCACTAGGACCCAGAACAATTATTCTCTTTACCTTTAAGTGCCTCACGGAAAACTAAGGGGATTCAGCCAGAGGCTCACTGGGTAAGAGAAACTGCAGTATCACTAAGCAGGGAAAACTGTATTTTGAACAGTTTCCTCAACAGCTCTGTCTTCAGTAGTGGTTTTCACCAGTTCTGCCCTGTCCATCTGGCAAATGTCTTTTATCTTATTCTCCCCAAAGAAATCTGGTGGAAATCATGATACTTAAGAAATGTTTCCTGCTATGGCTTCAGCAGTGTTGTGGTATTCTCCCTCTTCACATCCACTCTGATTTATGTCCTTTGTAGTACCCAGCTGTACATAATACTGTTTCTTTCTTGGATTCCTTTTAAATGTTACTGTAATAAATATAATTCCTAAACGTATCAAACCTGGGATAACAGAAATGCAATTAAGAAACTTAAAATTAACTATTACATCTACATAACCTGAGGTGACTTTCTGTAAAGTCTCAGTTTTGCATTTAAAAATTCAGGCAAGTAGCTCTTACAGTGAAGAGTTGTCTGTGCCTTCAACACTTGCAAGAACTCCTGCTAAGAAATCTGTATGCCCACCAGTAGAAGGAAGTATAGTGGTAAGGTCTGCTCCAGGTATTTGTAGGGAATTGCATTATTAAGAGGTTCTCACAAAGGCCAATCACTGCTCATTTTTATGCAAAGGCTTGTGGTTGCAGGTGCTTGAACCATCAACGATTAAGTGCCAAATTAGGTATTTTATGTTTGGCTCTGAATAATGTTGAACTACAGGGCAGCACAACTGTTCTGCTGGTGGTGGGGCTTGGCAGTTCAGTGTTGGCTGGAGGGAATGGCAAATTATGGCTGTATTCCTTCAGATGGAGCCATGGACACTGGTGGTGATGGTGAGGGGTAACAGAAATGTTGACTTGGTTTTGTTCATCTGGAAATCTGAACTAAGTGACACCACTTAGTGTCTGATTACCAAGTAGAAGCTTGCCCTGTATGAGCAGGGTATGAAAAGTGATGAAGCAAATTGTTTTGTGACTTCCATTACTGCTTATGAGGGCAGAGGAATTTCTGAAATTGAATTTCACAGTTGTCAGCTGTAAATTAATCTGTGCATATGGATATAGTATGTGAAGAATGGGAAGGAATATTTCTGATTAAAACTACCCTGACTCAAGTATTCTTGTACAGTCTTGCCTGCTTTTTTTCTCTAATTGACCTACTTCAGATATCAGAGTTGCAACTGTAGCTGTGTTTTGTTTTCAAGGACTTCTGTATGTCTTTTCTTGCATCCTAATGTAAGGTTTTAACTTGCTTTGTTTTTGCATCATAAAATTTTATAAATATATTCCAGGTATTATAATTTAAATAGGAGTGGTTTCACACCACTTAGTTACTGAGATCCCTGATGTGCTATATTAATTTTGGAGTAATTATGTGTTTATCCAGTAGAGAGCGCTAATGACACTGCTATATTTTAATTAACATTTCCATCGAATTATTTGGGGTTGTCTTGAAGTTTTGTGCTATGGAGGGCTGGGGTCAGGACTGTAGTTTTTTCTCTCAATCAGTGTGTGGCTGAAGCTCTGCTGTAGATAGTTTTGGGGGGAAAGAATGTAAAGCAGGAGTCTGCAGGAAATGCTAAACTAACATTTACCCACAGTTTGGAGTGGCAGCAGTGCTCTAGTCTTTCCATTAAATGGCTAAGGGAAGGCCTTTAATGTGGAATTTGATCACCATCCCTCTTGGAGCAGCTGGTGCCAGAACTGTCAGGATAAATGGTTGACTGCTGGTGCTACAAGTATCTTAAATGTCTCAGTGGTATGGTATGATCAAGGCAGTTCCAGCCTCTTTCTATGTGGCTAAAAAAGCATTTCTATAAATCATTTTTTAGGGCCTACCTTGGCTTCAGAGCCAAGACAGCTAACCTGGACATGAGAGAGTTTACTGAAGCTGAAATTCTAGAGTCCTCCTGGATGATGCAGAGAAGTGAGAAAGACTAACTTGTCTTCGAGATGTCAAATGGAGTTTGTGGCCAGCAGCTTAAAAGTAAAAATCTCTTTACTCACTTTGTGACAAAATTAGATGGAGCCAATAAGAAAATAGAAACAGACCCTCAGAAGTGTTTCAGAAGAAATGAGTATCTCAAATTGTGTCCTGGGTAAAACATCTCTCACCATGCTCAGTCCAACTGAATTTGCTCTTAATAGCTCAGTGAACTGTTAACCTTACTTCTGGGACATGAAGGTGCTGCTTGTAGGAGAAAAAGGTGTTTTAATTCTCCCTTAGGATAATAGAAGAATTTTAATAATGTGACCAGTGTATATTAATCTTGCTAAATAGCAGGCAATCTGCAACGATCATACTGAAAGAAGCGTGAGTTATAGTAATTCATCTCAGTCTTGGATGAATTTAAGAATAACTGTCTGCAGGCAATGTCTTTATTAAATTATTTGTAAGGACTCACAGGAAAAAAGCAACAGCCACACTATGGTGCTGAGCATGAACTTGTAGTATTACCTGTAGGCTTATTGTATTAGATGATGTTTGGTTTGAATTTAGGAGACCACAGTATTACCTCAGAAACAACTCCCAATTTTTATTCTTCTGCCTCAAGTAGAATCTTTTCTATTAGAATTAAGAGAAAAAAGGGAGAAAGGTCTAAGCATGGGTAAGATAGTGTATTTAAATAAACTATGCAACTTAGTAGAAAATAGCATCTTTCTGTGTCTAAAAGTCAAATTGGTATGGAAAATATGCTTGCTTAGAGTTTATTGGTTAGAAGAATTTCAGGGTTTTCTAAGTGAAAATGAGTACTTTCAAGAGGACAGTCATAAGTGTTGCTGGGAGATACATGAATTTTGTGTACTGGTTTTTGATAATATGAATGCAGTTAATTAATGTAGCTGTCATAACAGTTAACTATTTTCTGCTTTTAATTGCATTTGTCAGTTGGTCCTAAAATCTGCCATATGGTAACAATCTGCATTAAAACACTGGCCTGCCTGAAATTAAGTGGGAGTCTTGCCATGGACTTCAGCAAATCCAGGATTTCACTCTGCTCTTCATCTTGCATGACTATTGCTATTCAGGGTGTGGCAAATATACTATATTCTGCATCCTGATTTATGAGAGCATTTGCTGAGCAGATGTTAGGGAGCTAAACTTGTTCATTTCAATCCATCTCTCCTAGAGCAAATGAAAAAGTGAGGCCAGATCGGTCTCAGGTGTGATTCTGTTCACTCGGGGTGCTTACAGCCATTACAGTTTCTGATGAGTCAGGAACATCGTGCTGGGTTTTTAAAATGCAGCTAAAAACTAAATAAGGGGTTGGACTAGATGATCTCCAGAGGTCCCTTCCAACCCCAGTTATTCTGTGGTTTATTACTTCTGTGGTCGTGAGCGAGCTGACCAAGCCGGCACTGCTGCAATGCGAGGGCTGGGGAGGGGTGAGGGGAGGCAAAGCCAAAGCAGTGGGGGCTGAGTGGGTGTGCTGGGCTTCCAGGTCAGCTGCTGGTGTGATGTCTTCCTTCTCCAGATCATTGCCTCTCCCTGAACTGAGGCCTCCACCCAGGCACCTGTGGCGAGAGAGAGTGCCTTTATACACGTATCAAGCACTTGAGTTCCCATTTCCCAGGGTAAACATTGGTCTGAAGGTACAAAATAAGGTTAGCCAGTACTTGATTAGCTTAGAAGAACAGTAAGAAAAACCTCCCTTGCCCATATTTTTTTTTCAGTTGCAAAATAACACTGTGCTTCATTAGTTCAGTAATGGGGGGGAGGGTGTTTGTCAAAACCCCAGTTTACAATGAAGATAAAATAAGAACACATAATTGGAATATCTTAGCCAGAGCCCACTGTGGGAGTCACTCCCACAGTTATGTCTGGTGCTCGCCAACTCCTACTGAGCCTGGTATTTTCCCATTGCATTGTTTTTACTGATAGCTTCCATTCAATAATAACAGGAATCTTTGCAAGGGTGAAAGAGATTATCGCTCTTTATAATTGAGTGAAGAATTGTTAAGTGATTTCTACAGCCCCTGAAGAATGTGTGGCCTATAGGATAAAGTAATCTCAGGATTTAATCTTTTTTCTTTACTTGAAAGAGTTGGTGAGCATTTTATCCCGTGTTCAGATGTAAAATAAGATCTTTCCTCTTTTGAATCTCTTTTGGGGAGGAGCAGTAAATGAGGGAGGAAGGCTGCCAGGGATAATTACTAAAATGCCCAGCTCTCATCTATATATGTAGTCACAAGATGAAGCTGTACAGAGTTTTGTGTCGCAAAAAACAGAGTACATTTTTGTGAGCAATAACAGTAAGAATAAGTCAGAAAAAGATAATACCTTTTTTTTGCTCATTTATTCCCAAAGAAGACTAATTAATATTTGACAAAAACTGTTTAAATGTTATTGCTATTTAACTGGGAACTCCTGATATAACAGCAGAGGACAAAAGCTGAGCTCGGTTTCAAGCCGGAAAAGAAGGGTGTGCTTGAGATAACTTGCCTGCTCTGTAACATTCCCCCACTGCAGAGGGGTGTTGTCAGCCTCTGGCATTCAGACCCTTTAGACCCCCTCCACTCTGTGTGTGCAGAAGAGCCACAATAATAAATGTTTCCATCTGCTTCTGGTTAGGAGTTTGCGTCTTACCCTATCCTCCACAGCGATCCCTGCACTTGAGGCAGCCAGGCGTGATTATTTCCATTAGTGAGAACCAAGATCACACCCTGAAAAGCCCCATCTGGTCCAAGCCTGCTGCAGATTGCCTGCTGAGCAGTGCAGGTCACTCTGAGATCATCACACTGATGTCCTATATGCTGACAAGGTCCTCTTCCCATATGTTGGCTGTGTTGCAGTTCCAAGCCCCCTCTGGGATGAGCCCCGGCAGCCTGGGATGGATGTCCTGTTGCACGTGTGGCTTTCTGCAGCAGGTGTGTAACACCATGGCCACAGACCTGTGCAGCAATAGAAGACTTGCATATAGGAGCCAGAGTTCACGTGTGAGCTGGACCTTGGCTTTGGAAGTGTGTCAGAAGAGGTGCAGGATTGACCACAGGCTCTGAATGTTTGGCAGGAAGCATTCAGCTCCTCCAGTGAACTTTCCATGGTTGCCCTGCTTCTGTTTCCCTCCCCTTCAGCTCAGTCATCCAAGTCAGGTAATTTATGCCTACCTACTGGAAGGAAGGAAGGAAGGAAAGAGAGGTGATTGATGGGGATGTTTTTAGCTCTTGCAAGGTGCTTGGAGGCTGCGATGGTGGCTGCCAAGTGAGAACCAAAGCCTATAAACACCTGCAAATCTTGGTCGTGCCTCAACCATTTGTGAATTCTCTGGGAAGATTAAAGACGTGGGAAAAAAGCTTTATACTGCACCATCTCATTCCTGAGTCTACTTAATATTTGATTAATGCAGAGATAGGAAGTTGGTGAATGTTTAGTTTCATAAGCACTTTAAATTTGGGGGCTGAAATGTGCAGGTTTTTACATAAAGCCATTTGATTTTGGGGGAATGCCTTGCGAGCTCTTTGGTCCCTGCTGTGCAGAGTTACATATGTGTGGTAGTGTCTGGCCCGTACACCTCTATGTGTAGTTTTTAGATCTTAATTTTCCATCTATGAAATCGTAATATTGGCAAAATTAATACTAAATGATAGTTCATAATCTTGTAGAAATTGTTAATTTTTTTTGTTGAAGCTACTCTGTTTTTTCGAAACAGAAAAAGCCCCTCAGACTAACATGCCAGTACTTGTATTAAGATTTCTAAATTCCGATGTATACTTTGGTATGTTCTTCCATCCCCCTTCTCCTTGGAATGATCTCTAAGAATGTGTAGCAACTATTTCTCCTCAGTCTTTATCTGTTCTCTCTCTCTGTGTCACATATCCTTAGAAATAAGCTGTAAGGAGTAGGGTTTGCACACTGACCAGAACCTGCTTCTGTTCCAGAAGATGTAAACTCATCAACACACTGTGAAAAAAAATTCTTGTGTCATCCTAAAGATGTTTCACATTACAAGTAGAAGTTTAACATTTTTAAGATGCATAATAAGTACTAAATGTAATACAATGCCCAACCCTTTCTGCTGTTGAAGCACTGACCAGCACAGCGAAGATGTTGAGAATTACTTGGGTGTAGGAACTAATTAGACTAACTCAAATTAAAAATCAGTTGGTAGTTGGTAGTTTTAATGCTTTTTAAGCCCACAACTGCATCCTACAGTCTTTGAAGTTTCATAGGTGGATGAGCCCATTTAGCAACTGGTGGCAGTCAGAAGGGAGAGATACTATCCTCTCCTCTCACCTCGAGATGGCTTTGGTGTTTGTGACTGCATTTAAAGCACTGAAATGCCTTTCTGGTCTGCTGAGTGTTCCCACAGATATTCTGGCTTGTTTTCAAAACGGTGTGTTGTGGGGTGTTGGTTTTTCTTCTTGTTTTTTGTTTGTTTGGTTTTTTTTTGGTTGGGATTTTTTTAAGTTCTGTTGGGATAGTAAATTGCATCAACCTACTTCTACAGCTGGACAAGTGCTGGTGTCAGCACAAGGGAGGAGGTGACCTGCACAGCTGGGGAGCGAAGGGAAAGGGCTGAGAAGAAGGTATTGCAGAAGGGGAGAGGGAAACCTTCCATCTCTAGAAGGGCTGGCACATTAATTTGACTCAATTCTATCATAGTGCTATATACTTGTCCTTCAGATATTATAGATGTCCCCTTCGGAAAGCTGAAGGAGCACAAGGAAGAGAGTGGGGCGATGTCCTGCCTGTTAAATGAAGGATGCAAAATCCTGCTATCTAATTAATTCACTGTATCTTTGTCTCCTACTAATGTTTAAAGAAGATGTCAAAATTTGCATTAGCAGACAGAAGGCACCATAATAGTAACACTAAGAACGGAGCTTACCTGCTCTTGATTTATTAATGGCTCTAGTGGAATTTGAGCTGATTTATCAAGATGAGATCTATCGTGCTTAGTACTTCTACACAAATAGCCCATCAATCATTCATCAATGACACCTCATTGAAAGTTATGTTTTGTTGTATTTTTTTCTCAAACCCCTCTAGGCACAGAAAATTGTTTTGATCTGCATTCACATGTAATAAAGCTCTTTCTCCCTCCTCCTCCTCTTACAGTATTTTGGGTTTGGGGTATTTTTTTTTTTTTAATATTAAGGGTATACCAGATTCATACTACCAGCAGTATTAGTTTGAAAGGACATGGGTTTGTGATGCTCATACAGCATTAAAAGGCTGTCTGAGGTGTTCTGGGAAAGCCTGGTGTCCCAGGTCACTTGGGTAGTACTATTCCAAAAGGCAGTGGATTAAGTTTTTTCTGGATGTTTTCAGAGTGAGAGAGTTCTGCCATTTAAAGATGAAAACTTGTCTCTGTAACGTTACTCTGTCATCTTGCTTTGCATTTGATGTCCTAGCAGTTACCTTTTTCCCAGTGCTGTGAGTTGCAGAGTCCTCTTCCCACTCACCACCACTGGAGGTGAGGGTTGTTTTAGTTCAGCTGCTCACAGGTATCACACTGCTGCTTCCTCCATGTCCCTGTTCCAGTACATCTGCCTGAAGCTGCAGCCTTGATCTTTGATCTGAGGCACTTTCACCTACCGCACCAGGCTGGATGTTTAACATGTTTCTCAGGGTTTCTCTGTTAAAAGTGTAGACATGATGATGGTTTTACTCTTCCATTGCAAAAAGTACTACGTGGCCTCACATAGTGCCCTTGGCCTCCCAGCTTTCCCCCACGAGTGTGCAGTAGCTGCTATAGGAGGGTCCCCACACCTAGTGCAGGATTTCCCTCTGGAATAGGAGCACAAGGAGGTGTATTTCGTGATTGTCAGTAGACAGGTGGAAAATGCCCTCGTGGTCTGGTGGCTTGCAGGGCATGAGGAGGAGGACAAACAGTGGCTTTGGATTTGGTTTTGTTGGGGCTTCTTTTCTGGGAAGAGGAAACAGCATTTCCTCTCTGGACTGTGCCTTGTGGAAACAACAAACAAAAGAGGAAGCACCCAGTTCGCAATGATTGACATGGGGAAGGGAAATATTTTTTGCTAAACAGATACATTTGGGGGGGTGGAGAAAAGTGAGTAGAAGAAATAGAATAGCCAGTTCTAAATGGATGGAAGAAGAAAAACTGTGGATTTAGAACAAGCTATAGCCGAGGAACAAGATGTCTAAATGCTCTAATTGAAACCACAGCTCTCTCTGGGAAGTGATATAGGCCCTCACAGCAGACTAGAATTAGTACAAGCTAACAATACCAGGAGGGAAAGATTGCCTGGAGGGCTTTCATATCGTACTTTTTAATACCTTAAGGCAAGCCAGTGAGAAAGCTGTTCACATCAAGGGTGGATTGGCAGTGCTTTTTCCAAAATATTATTTTTGGGCTGCTCATCTCTAGTGCCTGGTGATGTGGCTTCAGGGAAAGAGACTGCACGTTTGTGTAGCATGTGAGTTCCTGAAACCATGCTGAGCTCTGGGGAATTCTTTATATGGCAACCAAAGCCAAGCCACAGCTGCTGGTAAGGATGGTGTTCTCCAGGTAGAACTTGTTATTCAGCAAAAATACTTGGGCTTTTCAGTCTATTTAAGGTGTTTCCTCTCCTTGAACACTTCATTCTGCCTGCCTGACTGCTACCTAGGGAGTGGAAACGCTTGGATTGGTTGCTCGTGATTGGATTGAAATGCTTTCTACGTTCTGCCCAGGAAAGGTATTTTTGTTTTGGAGCTCAGTCCCTTCCTAGGATCCACTGGGAGGACTGGTACACCCTTCAGTGTAATAGGCTTTTGTTCTGCATATGTACCATGGCCCCCCCATCCAAGCTCCTGTCAGCATTTTTAGAAACTGAGTGCTAGGTATGATATCCTTCTGAACTTGTCATTTCGGTTTTTTTGGACTATTGTGAGAGAAGGTGAGAATAAACATTCAGTATGATGCATAAAACTGATATGCATAAAATGCATACCAAGTATAAACTCTAAGCAAGACAACTTTAACTGTGAAAGGAGTAAAGCTGACAGTGATGGATCCTTATATTGCAAACTTGGTGTGAGGATCAAGTTAACATGGACTCCTAGGGAAAGGAGAAAGAGGTCTTGTCTTTCAGATCAGTTGTGGGAAAGAAGGAATTAACTCTTGAGAAGGAAGGTAGTTCGATACATGGATGAAACTCCCGGAACAGAATCCCAAGTCACCTTGCATAACACTTTGGGAAAGTTGCCCATAATTGTATACCCCTGGATATACATAAAGAAGTCAGGAAGAATTAAAAGAAAACCAACAAAACCGTAATGTCTTAAGAAAATAAGGTAAATTTATAAAACTTACAAAATATGCTTATTTAAAACACTTTATAAAATAACTTGAGGGAACGGTTAATGCAGACTAAAATAACCTTTAGTCAACAGGATGTAATTGGTTCTGTTTCTTTTTATTTTGAGAATTTATACCAACAGGTAGGCTTTGTGCAGGAGTTTTAAATTACTGTAACCATAAAAGAGAAATTGGGAATGTGAAGAGAATCAAAGTACTCGCTTTGCCTAATTTAGACCTGGCAGAGGAGGTCATATTCCCCAAACTTATTCCACAGCTGGTGGGAGGAAGGCTGGGCTGGTGGCTTTCCACAAAGATCTAAAGTTCATAGAAATTTAAACAGCTACCATAAATTTCCAGGCTTGACCGTAAAGAAGAATCTAGGTGAACTATTTTTAGTGCCTGTATCAATGTAATTGTGTGTCAGTAAATAGTGCTGACTTAATGAGGAGATTAGAAAGTAAACTCTCTGCTTTACCTGGTAGCAATTGGGGTCAGTTGGTATTGTGTGACTAGATTAGATGTTGCCAGAGAAAAATAGACTGCAAATGTAGTTTGTGAAAACCTGAACACTGATCTTTAGAAGTTTGATGATCTTCTTAGCGCAATCTGTCTCTTACTTAATCTTATATCATAATCTGTTTTAGGTGAGTAAATAACAAATGGGTGAAGGTTTTCTTAAGGTTTCCATAATAGTTTTTTGTATTCTTTTTTTAGTGAGAAGATTGATAGGAGAGTCTAGGGGGAGGAAACAGTGCCAGAAATACAAACCTGGTGATGTCTTCCAGGAATCTCTTACCTGACTGGATAAATCTGAACGCTAAGCTGGGGCACCCGTGGCATTTAACTTGGCATCCCTTCAGCGTGTGGTGACAGGAGGTGGCTGGGACAGCACAGCCCCCTCCTTTGGCAGCAGCTCTGGAAAGAGACATGCTGCTCCAGGACAGAGGAAAGGAGACTCCAGCAGAGTACAAACACAGCTCCAAAATGCTGACTTCCAATTTCAGGCGCTCAGGCAAACAAACATCCACGCACTTGGGTCTTACAGGGAACTCGGAAGGGACACATAAGCCAATGTGCAAGTTGAGCTGCAGAGTTCTTGCCAGTGGTCGTGCAGTGTCTGTACAAAAATCTCAGCTTTCTGGAGTCAGAGCGCTGACAAAAACGTGGCTAAACTCTCTGTGATCAATCTGAGCAAGGAATAGTTTCTTGGCAGGAGATGCTGAATTAGACCTCAAGTAGAACCTGGCGATGAAACAGGAGAGAAGTCATTACACACACCTCATATCCCTGGGAAACTGGGATGGAGGGACCTGGCCAAAATTGTGTTGCTGTTGGTTAATCTGGTAGTTGTGCTCTCAGCATTATGTCAGCTGCCCCATGTTCTCACAAAGGGAAAAGTGTAAATAGCTTATTTACCACTTAGCAGACAATTAGTTATTTACAAAAGAATTGCAATAAAAAAGACCCTGGTGTGGGTGTAAAGGCAGGAGCTTTGAAGTCTGGCTATGATTTTAAGTTATGCATACTTGTGGCTGAGGGAATCTTTCTATCTATCATGTTTCTAAAGTTCAATTTTTTACAAGACAGCTATATTTAATTTTAAAGGGAAGCTGTTCTGAATGCCTAAGCACATATGTCACTCTCCTCATTCAAAACTGGATATTAAAAAAAAAAAGAGAAAGAATATTAATATAGGAGAGTCAACTTGGATTGCTGGGCTTTTGGATCCAGACGTTATGTATTTTAAACAAGGGACCACATGGGAAAGCAAGCTAGAAATGTGGGATTCTAGCTGAGTTTCTGAGTAAGCCTGCTCCTTCTCGTTCTCTTTAGTCTGAAGAAAGGATTTACATTTGTTCCTGTATGAAATTTGAGTGCAGACAGATATACAGGCAGAGCTTCAGATCTAACCAGGTAGATGAATACACAGAAATGGAGATTATATTTTTTTTTTTTTAGAATCTTGGCCTAAAAGTGTTGTAGCAAAATTTTTGCATTGAAAGCCAACAGATTTCTTCCATCCCACTAGAAGATGATCTGCGGTCTGAATTTTTGTTGAAAGCGTGGGATTTTTGCGTACATTTAAAACTCTGGAGTTTCCTTTTTATTCCTTTCTTCCCCTTCCCAAGTTAGTGAAAGCATAAGAAACCATTGATGATGAAAAGCTCCGGGCTTTTGTGTTCTTAGGAAGTGCAGATGGCAAGGTACATGATCAATGGAAGACCAGGGAAGGGGAAAAGAGGGGAAAAACCTGTGTATCTGCTGCTCAAATAGACAGCAGAAGTAACAGGATTTACAGCTGCAGAAGAAAATCACATAACTGTCTCAAAACCTTTATGTAGGGAAATAAAAATTAGTGAGAACTAGGTATCAGTTAAAAATGGTATCTGAAATAAGCTGTTTTCTGGAAAGTGAAGATTTATGTGTTTCTTAAATCTGGAATGGACAGAGCATTTAGTTTGCTGCCTTAGCTGGTAATCGGGGGAAGTCCCTGGATGTCCCCCCAGGTCCTGCTGGGAAGATACCCACCATGAGCCTGGAGAGGGGAGGTATTGCAGGGGGAAGCACAGAGCTCCAATGCTAGCAATGGTCAGTGAGTAGATCCAGCCCCTGGAGCTTCCATCACACACGTGTGAGAGGAAATTTCATCCTGTTTGAGCTGGGACTCACCGTTTGGGGCGGTTCATAATTTTGCTCTACTAGGTATGCTCTGTGTAACTCGGGCTCTACCTCCTTTTCACCAGCTATAAAATAGCAAAGATATTTCATATTAAAAGGTGTTTCATCTTAGGGGGTTATGTAAATGTACAAATTATATATTATAGATATTCAGAGGTATCAGGGTGAAAACTAAGTAAATCAATACTTATTGTACTTGCTACGTTCACAGAAATACATTTGGCTAAAAATTATTGTTCCATTGATCTGAAACTCAGACCTTTTCGTTATTAAACCATTGTTCACCAGTTTACAATGTGACTGGTTGCACGTTTCTCCTTTGGAGGAAAGATCAGATATTTTGCAAAGGAGTGTTACCTTGGCTTGTGTGCTGCTGTGTGCCTCCACTGAGGAGCCCTGGGGACAAGGAAGATCCCTTCTCTTGAGCTTAAGATAAGGTCATCCTAAAAACATATGCAAGCTCTAGGTGCACTTTAAAATGTATTTCTCCTGTCTTCAGAATCCATAAATAGAATGGAAATGGAAATTCAAGAAATGAACATTTCTTACCAACAGCATTTGAAGACGGCATGTTCTCTTAAGTAAGCAACATGTTTTCAATAAATTGTTTCAAGCTGTACCAATGTGTTTGCCAATCCTCAAAGCAATCATTTGCAGCCAGTTTTTTGGATGATAATAAGATTAATGATAAAATAACACTGAAAACAATTTTAAAATAACCTTAGGGATTTAATATAAATCCGTAAATACAAGGAAATTCTGGGTTGAGACAGCCAGAGTGTATTTAACTTTAGTCTTGTTTTCCTCCCAACTACCACACATAGAATCATTCATTAGGAGAAAAAAGGTCTAAGCACACTTGATAAAAGTACAGACCATATGTGCTATTTGCAAGAGCTGTGAGCAGGGCAGCACTAAGAGGATGTTGTGTTTATCTTAATTACAAGCGGTTCCCCGTGTTTGCTAGAATGGCTCAACAGTTTTAAAGAAAATATTGTGCTTTATTTCCTCTGCTAGTTTTATAATACTGTGTGACTAACATTGTCATCAGCTTTTTCCCAGTGCCCAAGTTCACAGTGTAATAGTGATTACTGTAGCTAGACTTCAGGTTTTCCAAATAAAAGGTACTCGTTGTTCTATAACACATCACAATGAAAGGTTTGATCTTATGAAATCTTTATTATCTTTATTATCTTTGTATCTATGTGACTCTTTGCCATACAAATATTTGCCATAATTACTGTGCAGTGGTTATACTTTTCCAAGGTAAAATATACTAATAATTTCATACTATTTTTGTCCATACAAACAAACAAGAGGGAAAACCCACAGAAATATTAAGCTAATATTGAAAAAGGTCTGACCAAATACTTCTTGGGAAATGAATATGCCTATTCACATCATAGAAAGTTTAATCTTGGTGGGTAACTTCATAGAAATGTGGTGTTAAAAGAATATTACTGTCAGTGAGCCCTTGGTCAGGAAGTCCCTTTTCCAGCTTAGCTGTACTCCTCCATGTAAAGCAAGGTCAGATATGGGCTGTGGGAGACCACTTTCTTTTCCATGTTTTTCACAGACAGTCTTTATCTTGTACATTCTCTGTTCTTTGAATGCCTGTCTCTGAGACCTGAAACAGGTTTGCTAAAGTCTGAGAACACACAGCTACAGCTGTGTCAAGCCATGTGCTTAGAAAAATTTAAAAAATAAAATAATAATAATTAAAAAATTAAATTTTACTTCTTGGCTGAATACCCAAAAACCAGTGGATACATTTGGCTTTAAACTTCAGATATCTCAGATGCAAATCTATATAATGGGGATAATAATCCTCATTTTGCGTGAGTTTTATACTGTTGTTGGGTTTTTTTAAAGCATTATTTTTATGCCAAATTTCTTATGAAAGATGCAAACAAGGAAAATTCAACTGTGTAATTGTACCAACAATAACAGGATTTATCAGCAGCCCTAGAGACTTTAAATCTGCTGCATAGACCTATGACTCAATCTGAAGGAACAATTATTAGAGGTATTGGTATATAAACCTTCTTGCCACAGAAGAGCCTTATGAAGTCCAGCATGCTCACTGCAGGCAGCATCTCTGAAGAGTGACCTTACAAAGTTCTGGCAAGTCTCTACTGAACATGTGCAAACTACTGTTTTCTCCAGACATTCTCTACATCGCTAAACTGCGTTTGATTTTTCAAACAACACTCCCTTAACTCCTCCCGCACCCTGAATTTCTTGTCCCTGCTACGTGTAAACCAGAGTTCTCATATGGAAGATTTAGCAGGAAAATAGCATCCCTCTTTTCAATGGCATTCTTGGAAATTAGCATGGGTTTTGGCAGAAAATTTTATTTAAAAAAAAAAGAAAAAGACCGGAGAAGGCTCATGGGATGAGATTTTGGTTGAAGAGTTAAAACTGCCAAATTACAGACAATGCAAAAAGGGATTTTGTAAGGAGAAGGCTTGGGCAGCTAACATAATAATGATCCTACTATATTAGTCTGTAATTAGATCATTTCCTTCTGTGGTGGCCAAGAAATAAATCCCTATAAATATGAGCTTATGTGACACCAGTGATGAGATAATATGTCTCACACAAGTCATTGCCTGAAATCTAAAGATGTAAATGTATAGAAATATAAACTGCCATCACAAGAATGAACAGCACTTTGTGACACCACTCTCTGCAGCAGGCAGGCACACGAGGCCAAAGGAGGTGACATAATTTGCCCCCCATTGCTCATTGGGGTGCAGCCAAAACAGAATCTAACACAGCTGTAGCCCAGGCCCTGGTCCGATCGCAAGGCACAAGATGGGAGGTTCAGGCAAACGTGTGATAGAAATGAAAGGCCTATTCAGCCTTTTCACACTCAGAGTTGAGGACATAGAAATGTCCCTGAAAATGAGTTGCAGTTATTCCAGAAGTCAGTCCTTCCTGAGGTGTGAAGCTGACTCAGCTCAAGGGAAAATCCAGCAAGCAGGACAGCCACTGCAAGGAGAGAAGTAACATCATGCAAGCAGGAAGATGGAGGAGATGGATAGGGATGGGGGAGAGGGCAAATTCTCCCTTTCAGTGCCTGTGAAACTTTAGTTCAGCTTAGCTTTTCTGGGATGTTGTGATCCCAGGTCAGACCTAAGGGACAGTGTTTAATCAGCTCAGACCTGTGTGAACACACGTCTTCTCAATGGATGTAGGTAGAGAGGTTTAGACTGGATATCCTTGGCAGTTTCTTCATCACTTTAACACAGGGTATATGTTGTGGAAAGAATAACTCTTATCATGACTCTTCTCCTGTTATTAATTATAATTGTTCAATTCTATGTCAGTAGTGCATATCAGAATTGAGCCCCATTCTTCGGGGTGGCTTATGACTAGGTCTTCAACCAAAAAAAACCCCAGGAAATAACTTCCAGAAGTCAGATCATTAGATGAAATATATTTAGGAAGTGCTGAAATGCTTGAAAATGCAACTCTTGAGGTTGTTGTGAGTGTCCCTAATTTAATCCTCTTGTTTTATGCACATTACAGTACCTTCTCCAGTGGCATGATCATCATCCTTCCTGCAGCGTCCCTTCACCTGCAGAAATTAGAGATTCTGTGTAGTTTTCAGGTGGTGGGTAATAAGTAGGTCACTTGCTGAACTGTGAAGACTAAATATCTTACAGCTATCGAGCTCTTTGAACAGGCAATTCTGTAATTAAGGCAGGCTTTTATGGATATAAATTCATTACTTTTATATCCATAAAAGTAATGAATTTATCACAAAGCTGGCATGGAAGGGGGCTGAACAGCATTTGTATAGGCAATCTAAGTTTTGGCAATACCTGGGTTTGAGAGAGCTTGATTTTTGCCATCCTCATTGTGTGGGTGGGCCCTGCACAATTGCTTGTGTGTCGTTAACATTACAGAAATGAATAACCATTCAGAAGGTCTTTCCTATGCATGTTGTGTTCTTTGGTCCATGAAGATTAACTCCTTTCTAGGCAAAGCTTCAAAAGGGAAAATTATGTACTATTAAAATAACTCATTTCAGAGCTTCATATTTTCACTTAGATCTTAATCAAGCTATTATTGTTATTAAAATATTCTGAAGTGAATTCAGATTTCATAAATATGGAATTTTTTTTCTCTGAGCTGCTTTTGCATGCAGAGCAAGTTAGAAATGTACACACAGTCTCTAAGGGGACTTAGTGGTTCCCATAGTGTTTGCTTATAGTTTCTTCAGTGACTCAGCTGGAGACCCCAGTGATCTCAGAAGTCTTTGCCACATTTGTTTCTCTGACATCTCATAAAGTCCCAGTTGCAAGAGAGTCTCTTGCTAACTCTTCTACATACAGTTTTCTCAAGATTGTCAGAAAGAAACATTAAAAATCTGAGTTAAATTGAGAAATCAAAATGAAATAACTTGGTATAAAGCTCCTATTGCACGCTGAAGTACCCTTTTCTTGTGGCTGAGTACTATAACGTTCTCCCAACAGGGATGGATTGCGCCTTTTAGCATCTTTATTTTTTTTTATTGTGTCAGTTTAAAACCATCTTTTAGTGTTTACCTAGTATATCTAAGATTTGTTCATTGAGCTTTTTCATAACCATATGCTTGTAAGCCCAGCAATTGTGTACTCTGTGCTTGCTCTTGTCGCCTTTGAGCAGGTATTAGTGAAAAGCTGTGCTTCCACAGACACACAGCAACCTTATAACTTAAGCTAGAATGGAAACAACCGTCTCCCCCCTTCCATACACACTTAGGCCGTCTCTTCTCCTCAGCATTAATTTTGCCCTGACCTTTGATTCCATTAAAACACATTTATGATGAATGAGCCTGTAATATCCAATGTATTCAGGATATTATACACCAGGCAATAAGCTACAGGAGGAGGCTGATGATCTCTAGGTTTCTCTCTTTGGGGTGTTCCAGTTGCCTGCAGCCATCCAACAGCCTTCCACTGGTGTGTGTGATAGCCAAATATTCTCTCATGTTAATGTTTATTTTTCCCCCTGTCTGTCTCAATTGTCTTTTCTCTGTTTTCCCTTTAGTCCCTTCTAATTTTCTTTTCCTTTTTTTTTTTTTTAATCACTACTTCTTCTAGTTATAAGGAGTAACAGAATCACAGAATGGGTCAGGTTGGAAGGGACCACAGTGGATCATCTGGTCCAATCTGCCTGCTGAAGCAGGGCCATCCCAGAGCACATTGCACAGGACTGTGTCCAGATGGTTCATGAAGATCTCCAGTGAGGGAGACTCCACAGCCTCTCTGGGCAATCTATTCCTGTGCTTGGTCACCTGAGTAGTGAAGTTCTTAACAAAGGTGTGCAATCCAGATCTCTTCCCTCCAGGTGACTGTAAGCTGCAATGGCTTTGGGGAGCTGAAGGCGATGTGGCTTTGGGACATCCAGTAGCTGGTGGCTGCCTGCAACACAACAGCCTGGTACCAGTGCAAAGCAGGGAAGCCTAAACCCAGTTTCAGTTCCCACTTACACCCTCTAAATCTGAATTAACTGGCTCCTGATTTATAGGAGTGCAACAGAGAATGGAAATACAAGCCAGTAGTGCAGAGCTCCTCTTGCTGGAGCTGTTATGTGTGATGCCAGTTGGTGATGGGGTTTCTTTCGGCAGAGACTTTTACAACTACAGAGTTGCTGAGTACAACTGATTCACTGAAAGAAATTATTAATTAAAAAAAATATTACACAACTACCTTGTTGGAATTGCTGTTTGAACAAAGTAAAAATGCTGGAATAGCTATAAAATACTGGGTTTGCTGACTGAATGTAAAGTGACATTAGGAGGTAATTGAGGAAGATAAAGCACTGTGGTCATAAGAACTGATATACTGGCTTTGGCTGGGATGGAGTTAATCTTGTTTGTAGTAGCTTGCATGGTGCTCTGCTTTGGATTTGTGACCAAACCAGTGCTGGTAACACCCCCATGTTTTAGCTGTTGCTGAGCAGAGTTTGCAGAGCGTTAAGGCTTTCTGTTTCTCCTGCTGCCCCACCAGCAAGTAGGCTGGGGGAGCCCTGGGAGGTGGGGGAAGGCACAGCTGGGACACATGATGTGCTCAGCAGTATTCTGGGGGAAAGGAGGAGGAAGGAAGAACTTCAAGGATAAGGTATTTGTCTTCCCATTATGCTTGATGGCATTACTTTCCTGGGGGTGTGTTGTGGATCAGGAATGGTACTTCCCAATCCAGTGCCCCCACCGAGACTCTCCAAACCTCCTGCCACTCTCTCTCACTTCCCCACTCTCCTCTCCCTCTCCCCCTCTGAACCGTGGTGGGCTGGAGAGGAGAATTGGAGGCACAGAAGGCAAAGATCAGAGTTGAGATAAGAGCAATTTACTGGAAACAGCAATGAGATAAGGAAACAAACAGTAACATCAACAATACTAATGACAGAGGGTACCAGAAAAAAATTATTCACCGAGAAACCCCCATCCCTCCCTGCCCCCAACAACAGACAATACCTGATGGCTTCCTCTGCCAAGTTTTCTGAACCCCAAGAAACCCTTTCTCCTATGAAGAGAGTCCATTCCCTCTGCCCCTGGCAATGACATGAGCTGATATAGAATAACCCTTGGTCATGCCTCCTCCTGGCTACTGCAAAAATTAACCCTGCATGTCCACAGGAAGTGGTGAATGAATTCCTTATTTTTGCTTTACTTGCACGAGTGGCTTTTGCTTTGCCTGTTAAATTGTCTTTATCCCAAACCATGGGTTTTCCCACTTTTGCCCTTTCCGTTCCCCTCCCTGTCCTGCCTGGGGATGGTCTGTGTAAGACTCAGCTGCCTACTGGGGCTAACACACAACAAAAGGTTAACAGAATTAAACTCCTGTCTGGGTGCACTTCTAAACCACTCCAGAGGCCCAGGAAGCAAAGCTTTTCAGATATTGCTTAAAACAGTATGGGATGCACTCCCAGGATCACAGAACTGCTGAGGGTGTCAGTCACCTCTGGGGGTCATCTTCTCCAGCTAGGGCAGGGGTCCCAGGTCTGTGCCTCTGGGGTTTGGTATCTTCAAGGATGGAGACTTCACATCCTCCGTGGTCCATCTACAGTTTTGTTTGGAAATAGCTCATAACAAGACTAAATAGAACACACTCGAATGTACTGTTTTTCCAGAATTTTAAGAAACATTATTTTCTGGTTTTCTAAAGTCCAACCTTAAACTTGCCTCAAATAGGTTAAACCTTTTAGACCAATTACAGCTGACTTTGAGAGGCTATATTACGTGCAAAATGGATGGTAACATTGCTTCCTTATTCACTTGCTCCAATCAAGCTACTCTTGAATAATTTTTTCTCCATTTTCTCTATTTGCTGTCTTTAGTGACCTTGAAAGTATAGAGTGCCAAACTCTGTTCTCTCATACATGGGATCAGTGCCACTAAAAATAGGTCTTTTTTCGGTGATCTTGACAGGGGCTTTTGACAGTTTCCCAGCAGTGCTGCAGAGCTCATGCACCTGCTCTCATCCCTGATGCATCACAAACTCAGGTGTAAGTGTTCCATGGAAAGCAAAAGTACAATATTATTAGTTTTTAAATTAAAAAAAAGGCAGCATTTCCTCTCTTTGACAGAAAATTCCCTACCAGATTAAAATGTGCTTGAAAAAGCTTTGCTTGTAAAACCAGTAATATGATTATGGAATATTTTACCTATGAGTAATGGTTTGGAACCCAGACTTATTGGCCAGAAAGTTGATTTTGCTAATTTACACCACTGTAGCACTTCCAAAACCCCCTTTATGGTGGGGGTCCTGTTATGCCATCACCAGAGGAAGATGACTACCCTGCCCCTCCTAAATAATCCCTCGTGCTCTGTAAATGAAACGAGCACACGGAGGTCCCTGAGGATACAAAATAAAGATTTTTAATAAGAAATATACCTTGCCATGGCCCAATAGATTTGGATCCAGATTTTCCAAAATTCTGAATTGTTTCAGATCTGAGTGTTTACCCCACAGCCACTTTTAATTTGAAAATTAATCTCCTCAGTGTTTTTTTTTTCTCCCAAGGTTGTCTTAAATATCTTTAGCAATTTAAAACTAAGCATTGCCAGCTCTACCAACAGCTTCGCCTTTACGGATGTTCCATGAATAACTTCTACTTAAAGGAATAAAGTAAAAAAACAATAAATTCAACCTTTCTCTCTCCCGCTGTGCAGTCCACTCCCTTGCACTGGGTTCAACTCTCAGTCCAGACCACCCACATCATGAATGAATGCTCTGATCTTGCCCTCCAACCACCTGGAACTGGATAACTGCCTCTTAAAATAGACTACACCCTCTTTTACTTCCTAATGTCTCAGGTATATTTTTCAGTACTTAAAGCCTTTGCAGACAAGAGTAATATTCACTCTACTGCTATAATTATTACTGCAATTTTTACCATTGGGAGAAAGTGAAAAATACAGGATAAAAGCTATCAGCACATAAAATTTTCACTACACTCAAATTACACCTCATTATCCATTTCTGCACAACAAGAAAGTCGAGCTTTCGATAGGGAACCCAAGGAATCAGGCTTGCACACCTCTAATTCCTGCTGTTCTGGAACCTGCAGAAATTTGGGGGTATATAACCTCTTGGCTCAGAATACCTGGGCGTTACTGGTTGGTGCTTGAGAAGAAACTGATTCTTGAATCTGCACAATGCCCTGGTGATTTGGGCCTCACAAATCTGCAAATGGATGTTCTGGAGAACTGACATCTCTCAGGGGCTGTTGTCACTCACACCTTTCTTAGATGTTGGACAAGAACCAGTCTTGTCATTCTTAGGACTTCTACTCTGAGAGAGGTAATGCTGATAGGAATATTCAAGTTTGACAAGGTTGGGATGAGAGACCTGAGGAGCAACACCATGAACAGAAGGATAAGTGAGCTATTTCTATCACACATCTGTAAGGGACTTTAGCTTCCTAACTCCTTGGTGTACCCACTAAGAGCAGAAAACAGGCTAGAATGATATAAAGTAATTATCAAAAGATACCTAATGGTCCATTCCCATCTGCCTAACATCTTCAGAGGTGAAATCTGGGAGGAAAACTGCCATCTGTTCTTCGGGAAAGAAAGAACTCTAATTTCACATCTGTTTGAAATGCACCTGGCAGCAGGCAGAGAGAAGGGTCCTGCTCAAGGAATCACAAATAGAAACGATTTGTGAAAAATAGCAACAATCCATGGAAATACCCCTACAAGTTTCTACCTAAGAGCCTCCATTGCTAGACACTGCCACAGCATCAGCCATCAGGATTTTCCATCATTTCTCTGCTTTCAACCTTTGTGGCATTCAGAGAAAACAGCAGAGTTTTTCAGATGTTTTTTTCTGGTGATATGCAGTGCAGAAGGGAGAGGATTAAGGAAAATATGAAACTTCTGATAAAGACATCAGAAGGGAAATACTGGTCAACACCTAACTACATAAATAAGAGATCATTTACTGTAAATTATGAACTTTGATCTTTGAGTCAAATTCAACCGCAGTGTAACCTCAATAATTGACCCAAAGGATTTTTTTGGCCTTTATTTTTTAAATGTTCTCATCTTGTTTCTGGAGGAAAGATGTGATAACAGATTTGCAATGTGCCTGACCTACATTCTTCAAGTTTACAATGGCCCAGCCTAGTCCACATTCACATTCCAGTATCTCCTCCCGGACAAACCCAAGCTCCTTCCAGATGTGTTTGATGTACTGATTAAGTCTTCTACGCTGCAAACGTTTTACTAAGGTGTCTTAATCAGAAGCATTAGTTTTTATGTAATTTAGGATTTTGCCTTCCAGTAAACTCCTCTTTTCATAGCGACAAAGCCAGTTCTACAAGGTGCAAACTGGAAGCCCTTTGAGGTTGATTCCCTCCCAGTATGGGAGGAGTCAGTCCCTGCTGCATTAGCATCAGCAGGAGATACAGGCAGAGAGAATTGCAGACCACCATCAGCCAGAGGAAGGGAGGAGACAGAAACACAAACAAACCTGGAATTTTCTCAATTAATTCTTCACTGTATGCTGGCTTATCTGTTTTGTCTTTCACATTATAAACTCCATGGGATACAGAAACGTCTACATTTTAGGATTTGTGTCACAGTATTGTCACAAGAATAATAATTCAGCACTGATGAAAGAATCATAGCTATCATGAGTGGAGACGAAAAGAAAAATATTTTGTGATGCATCGGTACCGGTTCTAATGAGTTTTAAAGAAAAATTCAGCTCCTCTTACAGTCAGGGATTTAGAAAATATGTTAGCTATTCATAAGCCTAATATTTTAAATTTGTTCCTGTCATTAGTCATGCAGAAGGCTAAACAGTATTTAAAAATGGGTTAATTAGTACAGTTTTTGCTAATAGGTCTAAAAACATAACCTGTTTTCCCAGATTAGATAGCTGCTTATTGCAACACTGCATTTTAAGCTACATTCCACTGCTTAGAAGAGATGTACTTAGTGCTTTGGAAAAGATCGCTAAGAAGTGAGAAATCCAAAAATGCTGGCCTCATCAACTTTTACAGCCAGAACATTTCCCTTCACTTGATGTTTGCCAAGAACTTTTATCCACTAAGAACATACACACTTACATAGATTCATTTTGCTTACGCAGATCTCTACATTTCGAGATTGCCGGCAGTTACCCGACTGCAGAAATGCTGCCGATCCCTCCGGTCCTACGAGACCGTCCATGAAAATTGAAGCTCACATGCTGTCAAGCAAACTTTGTTACATTAAATGGATACTGAAGGGGAAAAAAAATTTTCTAAACTTATAAAAATTAATTTAGCACACTTGATGTAAATTTGACAGTCCCTTGCTTCTCTGTTTGTCATGGCCTTTCCTTATAAGTCAACCTGAGGTGAATCTGGAGATAAAACACTGTGATAATATAATACCTTCCTTTCTAATAACTGGAAATTCATTGTATTCTCTATGTTCCCATTCAATTACGTTTTCCAGAAGGGAATGTTTTTCCTTTTGTATCCCTCAGACTCCCTTTATGCCCTTTATGCCTTTTCTGTAGTACTCTGCTATGTCAGCTGCACAAAGATTTCTGATTATAACCATTATCAAATAAATTGCTTTCACTTCTCTGCTGGTTGTCCCCTCCCACCTTGATATGGTAAGCATTTTATAGTTATTTCCATTGCCATATCTGATACAATCTAAGTATGTGTGTGGCTGCTAAGGTCTGGAGACAGTCTACGTTTTTCTAGCAGTGTTGCTAAGATTAGTGTTCCTTTTTTTTCTAACTAGAAGGCACATAAGGACATTTGCCAGCACCACATTTCAGATTATCCAATTTTCTTCCTTTCAACAACATTAACTTCTTGTAATTCACATTCACCAGGCCCTGTGGGAAAAGCAGGCCTTTCGTCAGGGATATTGAGATGTCATGTTTTTATTTTAACTCTAATTTTCGTAAGGGAAACTAGCTAAACATGTTGTTCCCTGTTTTTCCCCAGTTTCTTTGGAACGTCCTTCTTGGCTGGCCATACATGATTCCAGGCTAGCTGAATCTGCTATTCATAGTGACTTTTTGCTTGCCTTGTACTTTTATTTAGAATAACTCATTTGAATTTTGGTTTTAGTGCATTCAGAGATGGCTCCTTGCTACCTGATTTTATTGCCTCAAGTATTTGCTGTGTTGTGCCAGTGAGTGACAAAAAGAACAGCGTGCCATTTTAATTTCATAATTCAATTTCATTTCTTGTCCACTTGTCAGCTGCTGGTAGTGGAGGCTTTGGATGAGCTCAGGGAGACTCCTGGAGATTTTGTTTTCTGAGAACAGTGCTGAACATCCTTTGCTTCAGACATGTTAGGGAAACTTCCCCTCAAAAGTGCTCCCTTCCCTTTCCAGTGGTACATTTGTCATTCCATAGCTGGCACTTGATCATACCCAGGGATGATAGTTTGGGTTTTGTTGTTTCACTTCACTATATCCTGGGCACATTTCACTCTGCTGAACAGAAATTATTTGCATGCAGTATCAAGGAATCCATACAGTTGTTACAACTCCTCTGCTTGTATCTCCTCGGGGAGAGCAGCTCCTCTCATCCAGCCGGTTCTCCAGTTCCCAGACACCTACACAGGACCAGGAGAGATCAATATTTTGTTTGCCAGTTGCTGTTCACAACAAGCTTTCTGTTATGTTCTCTCTGCCTGGTGCTTTCCCAGTCTCCCTTCTCAGCAGAGAAGATCCTGTCAGTTTGGTGGCTCAGGAGGCTGGCTCCAGCTGTGCTCCTGTTGGGAAGCAGGCAGCCACGAGCCGTTCCTGTGATCCACAGCGTGCAGTTTCCATCAGGAAGTGCTAACAGCAGGCTCGCAGCCCTCATAACTTCCTTCCTCCTTCCAGAAACAGGTGTCTGCCCTTCAGATCCATACTGTCTCTTCTGACCTCCTATACTATGAATTTTTCTGCTGAGGTCATCAAAATTACATCCCTGCAGTATATCTCCAAATCTCCAACAGGATTTTAACACCAACTGGGTTCTTAGCAGAAATATGCTGTGATTTCCAGTTGTGTGCAATGAAAACAAGCTCTTTCCCCCCTCCTGTTGTTTTCGTGGTGGCCCTCTGCCTACCTACTGATTGAGAAGAGGAAACTCCCACTCTTCCATACAGCTCTTCTGTTCTACATCTGTACATCTATACATAGAACATCTATAAATACAAGCTTCCCTCACACAGAAACTTCATATTGCATATTATGACATTAATTATTTTCTTGCAGAAGTTCAGAACAGTCCATATTTCAGTGTAGATGTCGCCAAAATTTCCTTCCCTCCGTGTTTGGTTCAGTGCTGTCTCAACACAGCCTGTAGCCTGGCTGTGTGCCTTCCACAGTATGATTTGCCACGTGTTTGTCTTGCAGGGGGAAAGTTGTATCACTCAGTGACACACATGGATTATTCTGTTCTTAGGAGTTTGCTTTGGTTTATTTTGTCCCAGTGGGGAAAAAAAAAAGCAGTTTGTGGATACCACTGTGTAAGACACCTTTCCTTCAGCAGCATATACCCCATCAACAGAGAGAAGGGATGATTCATTTAGGTACTCTTCTGCTGGATGCTACTTGAGGAAGCCTCATCCCCTCAACGTGATAGCCAGCTGATTTGACCACTCTCCTGGGAAACTTTAACAGTATAAACATACATTTCCCTGCTCATTTTTTATTTGGAAAACTGATTTTTAAATGGTGTGCAGCCACATATCTGTGCAAAACATACCTGCCAGTTTCTAACAGCTTTATTGCATGTGCATTATACTGAGGTTTACTGTTTCAACAGAGACCATAACTGGAATAATGTATACTTTGAATCCTGTGTGTTTGAAACGCTGACTATTTCCCTAAGTCATTAAAAATCTGCCTCTTTGGCTAATTTCATGGGATTTATAGTAGAAGGTGCTGAGTGACCACAGTTTAAGGTGTGCCAAGAAACATTCCTCTCTGTCTGTGGGCCCTGTGTGTGTCTGCTTGCTCCAGCGGAGAAGCAGAGATGTGAACCTCCCTTGCCATTCCCTCATGGCTCAGCCTGGGAAGCCGTCTTTGCTCTGATGCAAGGGCAGAGGTGCTAAAGTTCCCATCTCCATCCTGGGCACTGAGGGGCTGAGCATCTCTGTCTTCCCTCAAAACCAGCTTAGCCAAAAATGCTCATGTTCTGTGAGAAACACAGACAGCAAGAGGTAGTATAGGAGTAAGAGAAGGGTGGCCCAGGGGTGTAGCCCTTCCTGTGGTGGTAGAGCCAGCAGGTTCACTTCCCAGCTGCTCTTGCTTCCCCTCTTCCCAGAGCAGAGCAGGCTTCAGACCGCAGCATCATTAACCAGAATAAATGAAGAAATCGACTTAGTTTGGTTTCGATCTGAGCATTTCCAACCAAATTTGGCATATTGGTTGTCCTTTCTGGGGGGAAAAAAAAACCAACACCTGCAAAAAATAACATTTCATGGGAATACACCATGCTTCCAGATGGCATACCCTATAAAATATATTCTTTTAATTATCTTTTTTTATAGTACAAATCCCAGAAGGAAAAAAAATCAAAATATTTCCCACATCCTCTAATGAACCTGAAAGGAAAGACTTAACTGTCATCTGCCAGTCAACAAAAGGCAGAAATCAGATCTCGATCTGATTAGACCGTGACTGTACATGTCTAATCAGACTGTGACAGTCCTTCTGGGCAGAGCTATTAGGCATAGGGGCAGAGAAGGGCTGATACCTGAGGTCCATTAGCCCTGGGTCTCATATCAAGCCACACTCCACCATTCTGGAGAGTTCTCTGCCCCCAGAGAGAGCAAACAGGGCCCTCTAAGGAGATGGTATGGCACAGCCAGGAATGCTGTGGGATGCGGAGGCAGGAAGTTCCGCATTGTCTGCTCATAAGGGCAAACGGCAAAGAGCGAAGATGGAATCACACACATAATGGGACATATGCACAAGTGAGGACCTAGTAGGTAGTTGAGAATATGAAACTGGTGAGAGAAAAGAAGAAGACAAAGGGAAAGGTTAAAAAAAGACTACACCAGAAAAAAATTTACTATACAGGGAATAAAAAGTGAGAGTCCTGGACTTCTTTTCACAGTCCTAGCAGAATGAGGAGAGGCAATATGAACACAGGAGCAGTGAACTGAAAACCAAACAAGGGAAGATCATGATAGTCCGAGAAGATATTTTAGAGAATTTCTGAAGTCTTGGAAATGCTGACAATGACCGAAGATACATTCGGTGACAGCTACTCTGCACACACAGGCAGAAGTCTTTCTTTGAGATAACCATCCCACTCATTCCTTGAAAAGTCCCAGAAAGCAGAAAGGCTTTCTAGACAGTTCTTATATCTCAGAGATAGGTATTAATCTAAGAGAAAATTAATATTTTGTGGAAAAGGTAGTATTTTAAGTCAACTTTTACTTTCTGAAGGGTCAGTTGTCTTTGAAATTAGTTAAAGAGGTTGGGGTAACCAGAGCTCAACCTAAGTACCATACACTTACTCTTCAGCCTCAATTTGAGAGGAAAAATATGGGCGTGGGTTTGTTTGGTTTATTTTGCTTTGCCTGTTCAGGGAACACTCCATAACACCTCTTGGTGAAATGTTGTCTCTGCCATTTCACTAAGGGACGAGTACACAGCTGATCCTTCTTTTGTAGGGGAGGTAATTATATTGAGATTAAGGGAGATAGCTACTGGAAAAGCACCCTATTTAATAAAGAAACAAGCAATTTGTTTGGCAGAGTGGACAAAAAAGGCCTGACAAAGGAACAATAATAGCGTTAACCTCAGGCTGTGTGTGGTCCACAGATGAAGTGTTTTGAAAGCCACAGTTTGCCTGTCCTTGCTGAGCAGGGAGAGAGAGAGAAAAACAACAAACTTTGTGCCATTGCTGCCTGAGAATTTTTTGTCTTGTTACAGGAAAGGCAAAGGAAACCATGTGGCCAACTTATTCTCTGCTTGAGATTGAACATCCTATTCTTGTGGTCATGGCAAAAACTAAGCAGTGGTTTGGGCTCAGTAGATCCCACCCCAAGCTCTAGATTTCACCAAGAATACCCCGAATTTAACTAATAATTGGTTCCTTTAATCATTGTTTTCCAAGGGAAATTTAATTTAAAAGATGTATTTATAACTGAGTTAAATCCTAAGCTATGCAAACAAAACAATTATTGTTTGAAATAATTCCCTTCTTGTCGGGACTAGGTCCAGAAGTCATATTTTGTCAGAGCCAAGCAACAACGGAGCGACCAGCATTCTCTTCCAAACCTAGTAATCCCCAGCTTCAAGGGCCAAATCCTGCCTTCAGCTCCACCACTGTACGTTCAAAGTTACTCCACTGACTTCACATTTGGCCCTATATGTGGAAAACAATATTTCACCTCCGTGTCATGTTTTGCTCAATTTCTTCTTGGATTTCTCTTTGTCCATTTTTCTCTCAGATTTAAAAACAGGACTTTAATCCAGCCAGTAGATTAACTCAAGCAATGGAGTACATGTAACATGGGCCAAAAAAACAGTAGAATCTGGAATGTGCTGGTGCCTGGAACTGAGGTCCAAAGGCTAAAAGTGTCTTTTGCTCTGGCTGACGGGAAGCTGCCTCCTATTATTTTTGTGTTTTTGAGGGAGGGAGGGAAATCCAGTGCATGCTATTGCATGAACTAAAATATATTTTAATTAATTTCAATCACCAGGGACTGTCAGTTTTAAGGATCTCATTTCACCACGATTTTCAGTAAATTGTTACCATGATTGGTTCTGCTTTTGGAGCCAAAGCCTGGCCCTAATGTGTGTGAAGGCAACAAGGAGGAAGGAGTCTACACTAGCAGCCTTTCCCCTCCCATGGCTCACACAGAAGTGAAAGAAAATTTCAGCCTGTGCCTTCCCCCCTTTCCTCCTTTCTGCCTTATTATGAAAGAGAAGGCAAAGAAATGTGTGGGAAAATAACTTTGCTAACTTGCAGTATTCCAAAATCATAAGACTGATTGAGTGATGAATTGTAGATCCATAAGGGGCTTAGGATTCATCTTTCCAAACTTTTGTCTGCAACCAGGAAATCTCAGACCTTTTCGGAGAAGAGTGTAAGGTGGGGCAATCAGATGTCCCCATGCTGACAAGTCTCTGGAAGAACGAGCTGTTTAAGAACTAGAAGTATGAGATTAAGCAACAAACACTTTTTCAGCTGTAAACTTATTACTGGAACTGGACAGACTTGCATGTGCAGGGAAAGAAACAGAAAATAATCCTGTCCCAGAAAAGTAATTCCTTTTCTATGCGTGTGAATTCAGAAACCTATGACATCATTTATTGTCTCCTTAATGGAAATTAAAAGTGAAATACAGTATTACAAACATTTCTTGCAGGCAATAACATTAGAGGTGCAGAAGCAACTGCAAAGGATGATCAGTGATCAGCATATTTACACTTGGGAACTACCTAAGCAAAATATGTTTTCTTAGGAACACATTGCCTCAGGGTCCACACTCCAACTTTGGTTTCTATTGAAAGTGCAGATATGTTTGATCAAAAATTTAACAAGGCTGCCTTTCCGTATCAGAAACATATTCCTCTCCATTAACTGCATTCCTATCTGCTTTTTTACTCTATCCTCAGTTTTTTCTGTCCTCTGTATCTTTGGCTTGCTTTATATAATTTCACAGGGTTCTGTGTGAGGCAGTTTCTATTTATTGTTGGTTTTATTACTACTATTGTGGTTAGGTACACTTTCGCAGGGATTGGGGATGCTGAGCAGAAGGAGGGGGGTGGGAAGCAAATGGCAAAGTAGTCGGTTGCTTTGCAACTCTTCCTACAGCAGAATCTGTCCTGCCTCTTCCCATCTCTAATCAAGAAATGGGGAGTCAAAAAGTTTGTCACACCATAAAGAAGTTGTCTCGTGTGACACATGGTCGCAAGTTACTGTTCTGTGTTTCACCTAATGTACAAGCCACTGAACATTACCTTCCTCCCTTGGCTTCTTGCAGCAAAGCATTCATGTATAAACAGCTGATTGGAGAAAAGGAAAAACTTCGGGAAAAGAAAACTGCAGCTGACACAGTTTTATAATCACTCTGCAAAATTTCCATTTTTTTTACTTCAAAAAACTATTATTATGATTATGCTTATGATTATTTATTATATTTTCTGCTGAGATTTTCTTTGCAACAATACTGCTTGTCACTGCCAGCACTTGCTCTTGTGCACAGAACAATCAAGGGCCCAACAGAGTCCATTTCTCCGTGACCTCCTACACTCTTTTTTCGTCTGTGGGAGCATTGGGGAGTGCAGTGATGCACAACAGTGATGCTGCTCTGCATAAATGCAGCCAGGTTTCAAGTTCACTTAGAGGCAGGAGATAGACTGATCTGCTCCTGTTCCCCAGGTTAAAAGGGGAGATGATCCATTGTGTTTCAATTAATTTACGTGGAGAGAATATACCTAAAAACTCATAAAAATCTTGTGCAATTTATGAAGTGCAATTTTTAAAGTGAGAATCAGGTAATGTTAGTAGCAGAGAAATGTCAGGTAGGGCTTTGAAAGGGATTCCTGCTTCTGCAATTGTGTGTTTTAAATACACATAATTAATGCCATTCCTAAATGTATTGCTGCTAGTGAGGTCTCTGATACAGATGGTCTCAAATGATCTTCCAGCAGCAACACTTGCGAATTACTTTGCATGATTCTTCTAAGTAGAAATTTCTTTGTTAGAAGGACCTTAAAAATACTCTTCCCCTCACAGTATATAAACTCTTCCAAAGCTTTCTCCAGATGGTAATAGGAGAAGAAAGGCACTGGAATAGCCCTGAGATCCTTGCTAGTACATTTTGGGAAGAAACAAGACAGCATCAATTTTTCAATTCCAATACTGGTCTAAAATAAAAATTCAGGATATAAAACTACACTCCAAACATTCAGTGATATAATATTCGAGCTAGGTTTTCAGTCAGTTCAAGGGCCATGCCAGAAATTGTTCTAGTGATTGTCAAAAGAAACAGCCATGATCATTTAGGCAAAATAATTGCCTTTGACCTTTCCTTTGCTAGTGAATAGTCTTCCTTCTGAAAAAAAGCAGACTTCCTAATGGTGGCAGTTCTCCAAAATGGTATAGAAGTTCTTATTCATTAATGACGTGAAATGACTGTCATTGGAAAATCCATATTATGTTGGATTTTTACTATTTTGAGTCAATTCCAAAAAGCCCGATCCTGATTTCTTTCACCTAAAAGAACCGATGACTTGAATGAGAAGAAAAAAAAAAAGAGCAAATCTATCTCAGCAGGGAGCAATGCATCCATTTCATGGATACAGCACACAGGGCTTTATCTGTGTTCAAGGCAGGCGCCCTGACAGGGATATCCCATCGCTTGGGTCTCCCAGCCAGTTGGAGCATGGTGTGGCTCCTGTTCAGTGCTGGGGACGCAGCACAGCCTTGTCCTCACACAGATTTGGGTTGAGATCGAGCTGTTCCACAGGTGCTGGATGATGGAAACTGCTGCATACACAGACAACATGCAGGTTGTTAGCAAGCCAAACACAGTTTTACAATATTGCTCTTAATTACTGCTGTCATTCTGTTTGTTACTGAGGCCTCATCGTGCACCCTGGGAAACCTTGGTCCCTGGATGTTCATGTTTCTGCCACATTTTGTTCACTTCAAGGCTCAGAGCACAGATTTGCGGCTTCCTAGAGCTGCCTGATTCCTCAAAAAGATGTTTCTCCCCTGGCATTTTCCCCAGATTTGAGCCTTTGCTTGTGAAACCCTCCACCAACAGGGGTTTGCAGTGTGTAAATGCATTGTTACTGTGCACACCAAAGTCTGTGCTACTGGACATTAATTTTTAAGCCTTCTGTGGGTGACACTGTGTCTGATACAGTGTTAATTTTTTTGTATGGAGACAATCATGGTATCACAGAATGGTTTGGGTTGGAAGGGACCTTAAAGGTAATCTGGTTCCAACTCCCCTGCCATGGATAGGGACACCTTCCAGTAGACCAGGTTGCTCAAAGCTCCATCCAACCAGGTCTTGAACACTCCCAGGGATGGGGCATCCACAACTTCCTTGGGCAACCTATGCCAGAGTCTGACATGAGACTAAATCAAAAGCTACTATGGTATCATTAAAGCTCATGGTACAACTAGGATGACATGGCATCTTTGAGATTTAAAGGGACTGTCTGCCTTTGCTTCCTGTTCTCTTTGGATTTGGTGGATCCAAACTGGGACACTTCACCTTACAGTGAAATCTGTGGCACAAAGCTGCCCTGGAGCTACTCCAGCTCTGCACAGCCTCTGCAGAAGACACTTTTATACCTTCTTTCACCAGTTTGCCTCTAGGTCCTATACACCACAGTAGACCTCAGGGTGCAGGGAATTCAGGGGGATGGAAGGAGGAGTCCTGAAAACTGGATTCAAAAGCAGCACAGCCTCTATTCCCCCTGTACCAGGAGAAAGGCTATGTGGGTACCACTGCCTTACCTCTGTACGGAAGGACCTATAAATGAAAAAAAGCCATGCACGACAGTGCACAAACCTACTGCTGTTAGTACTGACGAGCTGCAATAGCACTGGTGCTTAGTTGTTTTAGTATCATTTGGCATCGTGCACACTTAAAATTTTGATTAACCCCTGATGTATTCCCCACCACCAAGGAAACGTCATCACATGGCTACACACCTCCCCTCCCACAAGCTGCACTGCTGCATCAGCAGTAGCAGGTCTGTAACAATATGCCAACAAAGGTTTTGTGAACCTTTATTAATTGTTTAGTGTATGAAAAAAAGCATAAATAAATAGTAGTGATGATTTCAGTCTTCTAAGCTCATTATATCTGTGGATACTGAAAATGCTTTTAAGCCCAGGAGTTTATACAGGGCAAAGCTCCTCCTGTAACGCTCCAGAAGATCACAGGGATATATAGTTATAGATATACTCACACGTGCACCTTGGTGGCATTCCATACAATTGCAATGACTTGTAAATCAAAGTGATTCTCACTCTAAGAAAGCTCTGGTCTTAGAAATCTCTTAGAAAGCTGCTAGTGTACCACACTGTGTTGTTTTGCCAAAGTTATGTTGCTGATTCCCACGACATATGGGCTTTCCTGATGTGGCAGGCCTGTCTTGGTTGATGGCGGTTTGTGAAAAGTAGCAGCGTGAGAAGTTGTGCTGTAATTGTATCGTACGTATGCAGAGCCCTGCCCTCTGCAGAAAGGCATCCTGAACTACTTAGTGCTTATTGGTTCCCTATCTACAGGTAAGATAAGGGAGCTGCTCCTTTTGCCTTACCAAGCCCATGTTTCTGAAGGTCACAAATTCCAAAAAGCTTGATTACAATGTTGTGCAAGCCTGTGTTTGTGCCTGTGGCCTCTTACCAATGGCATCTCCACCTTGAAGTGAAAAATGTTTTCACCTTGCATACAAAGGGTATGTACAGAAACTGAAGCATTACATGGTTACTTGCTGCTTCCCAGCTACTCTGCTTTCCACCTTTTCCATGCCGGTTACATCACAGCAAGTGAGAAAGGTCCCTCTCACAACTGTCATCTACGACGTTTATTACGGGCTGCAGCTGTTGACAGTTATGCAACTGGGATGAAATGCATCTCCATAAAAAGCACGAGGATGAGGCCTGTGCCACCACACAGAGTCTGTCTAAATCCTCAAAATAGACTCAGGTACACCGTGCAACAAGTAGGAGTCTAAGTGGATGACTGTTATCCAAGGCATTTAGACCACATCCTATAATATTTTTAATGTGTGATCCATCTACCCCAAACAGTTTCACTTCCCCATCTCTGGTGCTGCCCAGGCACTTTGACCAGAAAACAGCAAACGCAGCATCTTTCTTTCTCATTTTGTTGTTTTTCCCTCAGAGAAACTTAGGAAATTGCAACTCTCAAATGCTGAGTTACAGCTTGTTTAGACCAAATACTAACTTTGCACCTCAATATGGTCCCTCATTTAAATTTACACTTTTTTTTCGTGCAGCTCTCAGGAACATGCCATGCACTTTCCTCCCTCAGTTTAGTATAGTCCAAAATTACTTCAGTTCCCGCCAGGTTCAACAACTTGCAGGGCATTTCTCTTTTTTATCTGCTGAGATTTTACAGGGGCTTTGTGGAAAGAGCAGTACAGATGCATGGTCATTTAAGAGCGGATTCATAGTTGTACACAAACTTTTTAGTGGTTTAAGTTCATTGTCATAAAGTCCCCTCACAACTGGGCTTTTCACAGTGTGTTAAGTAGAGTAAATATGTATATTTGCAAGTGCATCTCTTTTGGCTGCTTACACAAATACAAAGCTGGTATGAGTTAGCATCTGCCACTGGTACAACTGGGTCTGGGTGCAGCCAGTTTGTTACACACATGTTCAGGGCCCCAGTCCCCTCCCCCAAAACAGCCCACCTTATACCAGTCAAAGACTGCCCATCAAGAGAAGTGCAACGTGTATCTGTGTGCAACAATAAATCTTTCATTAAGTTTGGAAAGGCCAAATACAAGACTCAACAACACTCTTCAATTCAACAAAGCTGACCTGCAGCACCAGGTCTTGTTTTTACACACTGGCTGAGGTTTTTCCCAAACATTGTTATTGTGTATTTCAAAACCAGAGGCCACGCTGTTATTGATTATTGTTTTCATGCTTGTAGCAACAAGGACCCACTCTCTGCTGTGCTGGACAAACACAGGCAGCTTGACAGCAGGCATGGGAAAACTTGGCAGTTGCTTATGGTACGAGACTGAGCTGGATGCAAAACAGGGTTTATACAGTATTTCTCTCTACCACATCCCTGGAACACCATAATGAGCACCACTATCATACTAAATTTCTGCTCCAACCCACCCTCCCCACCCCGAAAAGGTTTGAAGCACAAGAGCCTCCAATATGGTCCCCCAACCCTTTATCTTCCAAGAGGTGTAGCGCGAATGAGGCCCTAGGACTCTGCCCCATGGCTCTTTATCCTAACACCTCTCCTGTTCCCCTAGCAGGAATGAAACTGGCTTTAATACCTGAAAAGTCCTGGAGTTAAAACTCAATGCTAAGTGGAAAGGCATTCCCTACCTCAAAAAATTGATGATTTAAGACAAAAAAATCCCATAGGCAATACAAGCACTGCAGTCCCCTTTAGCTTACAGCTTTATTGACTTTACCCCATCTTTACTTTTAATTTTTTATTTTTACCTTGTCTTTCTCCTGTCCTATAGAAAATACATGTGCCTTACTTGCATGCAATGTGGGTTTGGGAATGCTATAGCTAAATTGTTACAGAATAAAATTAAAGCAAAATTACTGTTGACCATTACTCTTAAATAATTTTCTTTCATGCTTTCACACTCTGTTCTTATTAGATATGTAAGGCACTGTGTTCTTATTAAGATGACAGGATGTCGCAACTAATGAAAATAAGCCATTGCAACAACTTTGACATTAGTAGTCAGGAACAGTTCACATTTCAAAACCTGTTTTATGGGAGGCTCTAATTATATATTCATAAGAAAATATACAGTTTGTATGGTCTTCAATTATCAGACAGAAAATTTTAGTGTAGAAGCCAGATCATTTTCAATGGGAAGAATGGGCTATATTGGACCAGGATACGAAAGAGATTAACTTTTTATCCAGAACAGAACAACTTCTTTTTGCAAGCAAAACCATGTTGGACAAAATGTGGGGGTGCGAATTTTGGTGTTTTGCAGTAAAGAGCCTGATTCCTCTATGGAGATTAAGATGCATAATCACTGACAGACATAAAAGTGATCAAGGTCATAAAATACAGCTGAGGTTATAATAATTCTCACCTTATCACGCGAAGTGATTTCAAGTCACTTTTAACCTTTGGGTAGGTTGTAAACAGGTCTTTATCAAGGTTGCACATGCGTGTAACAAATTAGACTTTAGCTTTATCACTATTACTCTGACTGGCTTTGCTCAATTAGGTGTGTTGAGCACTTCTCAAATGGGATTAACCACCCCATTTTTTACTACCCTAAACTCCCCAACAGCTGGGCCAGGAAGAGAGGAAAGGTACCACTGCATGCAACAAGGCACCTCCATCCAACAGTGCACTGGGAAGTGACACTGCAAGTGTTAGCAAAGGAACCTCAAAGCTGCTCCTTTCCTGGAAGAGGCTTGGTGGAACAAAAGCTGTGGGCTCACTGCCTCTTTGATCACAATACTTGGTTATTTCTAATCTGCTGCCTGTGGGAGGCCAAGGATTAGCACAGAATTTAGTGTTGCAAACTCAGATCTTCCTGCTACGTGACTGCGGTATTACATACATGTGATAACACATCAGTAATACGTGGAATGTGTTATTCTCATGGAAAGGCTCACAACAGGTTAGAACCACGAGGGTCAAGACAGCTTTCAGAGAGTGAGCTGACTGTTCACATGCAGTTGCTTGGGACCACAGGAGGGTGACAGGTGAGTCATTGCCCTCCCTGTTTGCATGCCTGGCTCCAAGCCCCCTATGTGTCTACTCCCCTCACCCTCCTGCTGTGTCTTCCTCCCCCCCCCCCACTGAGTTCACAGCACCCCACTGTTTCTTCCTCTCCAGGAAGAAAGGAGACAAGGTGCTGCACTCATTTCACACTCCTGGCAAGGCATGGCCTCTTGACAGCACCACAAGCACCCTGCCACGCACCTTCTCCAACACTTCATGCTGGAGTTTTGTGACTGATCAAGTAAGCAACAGATTTGTGTCTTACTGTGCAGGATGACTAAGACATTGTGGACAAGGTGGTGGCATGAACTGGGGTTTTGCTTTCCTCAACCTCTACCTTGGGTTTCAGTCCCTTCAAATGAGATCTGAAAAGGTCTTAGTCATGGGAGAGAGACAGAATCCCTTCCCATCTACATCCAGGTTTCCCAGCCTCCTGAAGCTTCTGATTGAATATTCTTCGTTCTGGACACACAGTTTACCTCTCCTGCTAAACTGGAGGTTGCTGCTCCTGAGGATGAAGACAGTCTAAGTCATTTTTGTTCTTATCTGTGGGACAGCAAAACTTGAGTTGGTTTACATTACTGAAAAGGCTTGTGCTGTCTCTACATAGAAAAAGTCACACATTGGAAATATTAAGAAAGAGATTGGGAAATTAACACCGTAGAAATATTAAGAAGCAATAAGCATAACAGTGAGCTTTTTTCAGCAATGCCCTTTCTGATATTAAAAAAAAAAGTCAGACAGACACGCTTTCTGTGATAACTTCATTCTGCCCACTGGGTAGAGAGCAATGCTGGTCTTACATCCTTACTTTCAGCAACATACTGCATGCGAGGTGGTGGGTGAGCTGTTTTCCTTTACAGGTCAGCTTCTCCCTTTTGGGCAGCTAATGTGTCAAAAAGATCTATTTCTTCCTTCTTCTGCCTGAAGTGTCAAGCAGCAGCACATTGGAGGGAACATGATTAAACCAAAGAAGCAACTCAGTCATGTCTGGCCACATTATCTGCTTTTAGTTGCTGGCAGTGTCTGCCGGTGGTGTGGAAGCTGGCATGGGGAGGGCTGACCTGCTGAGAGTCTGGATAAACACCGACCACCCACAGCCCAGTCTGGAGCTGCTCCTTTGCACCGTTTTGATCAGGTCTCAGCAGCCCTCCCAGTTCCCTTCCCCAGTCTTCCCATTCTCTCAGGAGGTGAGTTAACCACAGCTCACTGCGTGTTTTTCTGTTCACACCCTTCTCTCTGTTTTCCAGGAGGATTTTGTTTGCATCACTGATTTATAAAGGAAACACTGGCAACACATCCAGCTTCCAGAGGAACAGGAATACCCAGAGGAAGCTTTCAAGCAATCTGAAAACACTGGGAAGAAGAAGCATTAAAAAAAATTAACAATAACATTTATAGAGAATTCTAGTAGGTGCTACCCTTTAAAAAAACACTGTTAATCACTACTTAGCAAAATTATTATTTGAATTGCTTTTTTCACATCCTAACTCTAAATGTTTTATTTTTTCCTCAGGAAAAACCAAAAATCAAAAAACCCAAAACCACCAGGAGAACACTTTGTGAAACATTCAGTGCATGGGATGAAAGAGCTTAATGATAGCTGAGGCCTACACCAATGGCCCTAGAATGAACCTCAGAAGACTGCCTTTTTCTTACAGTATTTGTGTAATAGATACTGAATGGCAGGAATGGCTGTGCCTGCCTGCCTGCCTGCAAAAGCTACTGTTCTGGAACAGATTTCAGCACACAGCAAATGAAGCGACCAATTCAAGCTACAGCTTTGCCATGAAAATCTGTAAAAATAAATATTTTTTTCCCTGAAATACCAAATCCTTTACTAAAGGCTTACATCTCACAACCCACAAAAAGCTAAGTCTGTGAAAGCCCACAGTAAATATGGACAGCTTACAGAAGAACATGGGATTTATAATCTAGAAAAAATGGTGACAATAAAGACTTTAAAATATGATATAATAGTCTCCAGTAGAGATAGATGAATGAATAAATGGAAAATATTTATTTGGGGGTCAAATGTAGCTCCTGATCATAAGTTACGTGTGAACAGTTAGATTCATATTTTTTTTGCAATCTGTGGCAATTTTGCTACGAATTGTTCATGGTGGCTATTTACCTATCAATACTGGAGTTGTGTGGAGGATAAAGTAAGCAATATTTTCATTTCTTACCACATTGGATGACCTTGTGGACAAGGTGATGGCCTGATCAGTGAACTGGGATACTACCCTCCAGGAGACAGTGGCAGGTGGAGGGATAGAGATAGGAAATAATTCTTATTAAACTTAAATTTTTGCTTCTAAATACAAATAGAACATTCCATCTGTTCACCTGTAGTTTAGAACTTTTTTCCCTATTCTTTATTTTTTAAATTAAAATATTTGTTTGTGCCTGGAAGAAGCAAGGGGAGTGTGGCATTTCCGTTTCATGACTGAGGAGCTGCAGAAGGGACTCCTAACACTTCAACTCCACAGAAAAATGTCAAAAAGGCATCATTTTGTGGCAAGAAGAAAAAGGAAAGTTATTATCATAGTGACTTTTCCTGAACTTTTCAGAGTTCATCTGAATTTTGCAGTAATAGCAAGAATGAGTCCATACCTGTCTCGAACTTTTATCTTCCCCGTTCCTCAGATTCATGTCATTGTGTATTACTGATAACTCTGACAGTCATCCAAAAGCAGTGGAAATAATGCAGGAGAATGTTCCTAAATTGTGAATCTGATCATTAATTCTACTTGTAAAATTACTTGTAACTGTCCCTTTCTACCCTTTTTTCTGGACTTGATCTGAGACATCCTGAGGAAGCTACTGTGACTCCACTGTCCTCCTGCCACCCCACTTCCCTTGTGTGTGTTTACATTGTTTCAGACACTGTGTGACCTCGGGGCCAGGAGTTTCTCCTTCCCTAACAGTGGCACCACACAGCTCCAATATGATTTTTGCTTTGTGGTTTGAGGAGTACAGAAATGTTTGGAAGATGTGATTGCAGCTCAGGCAATATGGTATGTTCCACTCACTTAGCTGAGACAGTCTGCTTTGCTCTGCTACAGTGCATTCCTGAGAAGATAATAACTCTTGCTAGGAAAGCTTATGTAGCCTGAAAGAGTTCAGATCTAAAAAAAAAAAAAAAAAAAAAAGATTTTTTCTAATGGGTCCAGACCCCAGTGTGAAAGCTCTTAAAATAAAACAAAATAAAATTATTAAAATCTTGCAAAGTAAAAAAGTCCTCCTTCCCCTCTTTGGAAAGGCAGAAAAGAAGTACACCTTCCTGTTTCATATTTTGGCAATTTAAAATGCTACAGTGTTCTTAGATTATTAGAGATTGCTGCAACAATAATAATGGTAGAAACACATTTAAATCTCCTTAGCTTCAGGCTCTGGAAACCTCAGGCCAAAACACTGGAGGTTTTATAAATAACTAGAAAAACTACATCTCCTCAGTGTGCTCTGCCTGGACAAGACTGTCCTGTCTTCAGGCAAAGTGTTTGGCTCTGGTTCTCAGAGCTTTTAATCCAATCTGTTAATTGGTAAGACCTCCTGTCCCTACTATTGATATAGGTTGAGAATTTTCAAAATTTTCAAAAGCAAAATATATAGAATAGCAAATAAATAGATAGAAATAAATAGATGGACAGACAGATAAACCGCCCATTCAGGACTGAGATTATGTTGCCTTTCTCCCTCACATGCTGGGGTTTCATTTTACCTAACTTTACATGTCACAAGCATGGCTGTCTACCTCTGAGCCAGGTGTCTAGACGTTTTTATAGTCAATAGAGATAAACAAGCACTTCAAGGGCACAATTCACCTAATCAATTTAGACATCTGCCTTTGGAAGAGATGAGATACGTCCTAATTGCCTGTATCTCACCACTGACTATGAAGAAGGTGTAGGTGAGCAGTGCATATGCAAGCCACCAGGCTGTAGGTGACGCCAGCGAGGGGAATCCCAGCCTAGATGGCTTGCACAGCTAGTTGGAATACCATAGTAGGGCTCCCTTTGGCTGAGGCTGCAGGCCAAGTGTCAGGACTACCCCTGAAACTGCCCTTACTCCAGCAGAAAGTATTAGAGGCTTGTATTTCTTACTCTTCCAGTAAGATAAAAGATAAGTAAATGTGGCTGTCTGAAAAGCAATGGCTTAGAACAAAGGTGAAGCATTTCCAGTGGAGGCACCCTCAAGTCTGCAGAGAAGGTAATTTGTAGTGGTGCTAATTTCTCTGCGAAGTACCAGGTCTCAAACAACACGAGTTTGGGCCCTAATATGTCACTCCTGAGCCTGAGAACATGTTACAAAGGCACCTTCTTGCTGTTGTCTCTGTCTTGTGATTGTAGGTCCTTTTTTTGCAATGTTCAGAGACATCTGTGTGTTCGTTAGATGGGCCTCTCTCAAAAGCATCTTTAATTTTTTCTTAAATTTCTTGGGTTTGACTGTACATTTCCACGGGCTATCAAATTATTCCAAGATATCTGACTGTCCTTTTTGCTTTAAATTATTTTAATAATTGAAATTTGGGAGAACTGCAGCAAGGTTCTTGGATTAATCTGCTAGGGGAAGAGAGGAGCTTCAGCTAAACACTTCTTAACCCTGACTTGCATTCAGACATTTTTCCTTCTTTCTTCAGATGCTTCTAGGAAATCTTTTGATTTCCCTATTTCGTTTTCAAAATATCAGCTGTAAGGAACTGCTTAAGCATGGAGATTCCAACATAGGAAGGTAAGAAAAAGCAGAATATCTAGTTGACTTGCCTTGTAAGATGAATTACCGAAATTGTTGTATGACCAAAATATTCTTTGATATGAGCTTGCCGTCTTATGCTGTAACAGAAACCATCAGCCTGCAATGTCATCATATTTGCTGTCTCTTGGACTTAACTTGCCCAGTATTCTACGTTACAATCAATTTTTTTTTGGGAGGTGTTCAGTACCACTTCCACCTTGTGTTTTTGGAGGACAAACGACGTTCAACACAACAGCATGGCTGATGCTTTCTTGACCCTGCAAAGCTTTGGAGTGTTGGTCTCTGGTATGACCATGCATTACTTTTTCTCCTGAAAACATGATCATCTCTACAGTAATTTTTATTTCTATTACAAGACCAAGCCTAAGGTGTCTGAATTATTAAGTTTCCATTGTGCTGAACTTGTAAAATGCTACCTATGATAGAAAAAGTCCACGCATTTTCAGTACATGAGGATAGGTGCAAAGGTATTGTCCTGATGGAGGGAAAAGCTTGTTGATTAATTTTTGAACAGCATAGACCTCAGGAAGGTTCTGCATGGCTGGCCAACCAGCCAGCCTGTTCCTTCTTTCTTGCCTAACCTAGAAAGAAAAGGGAAATTCCCTTGCATGAAGTAAGGTAGTCAACTGATCCTCTGACGGAAAAACAGAGGACAAACATTTACCAGTGAATTTCCACTCCAGCACTGGGAATGAGAGTTTTCTACAAAATACACAAAGGGAATCTCAATGTATTACACCAATGCAGAACTCAAAACTGGTCCTTTTTGGTATGAGCTTTATTTGTCTACATCAATATTAAAAGCAATCATAGAAAAGAGATGAGGTAGCTTAACAACCAGTAAACAACCCTAAAGTGTGTGGAATACAGTCATCTCATTTAATTATGTCTGGTTACTTTCCTCAATCTCTTTGCCAAATAATCTAAATAACTACAGTCTGACAGAAACAGTAGATAACGTCATCCACGAACTGACCAAAATAACTACATAGATTAAATCTACGTGGGAATAATTTTGAAATCAAAAGGGAAATATCTGAGATGAAAACAAATGTGTAAATGCAGGTGTTTGCAAGCTTAAAAGAATCTGTCTTTTTCACTTATGTTTATTGTTACATAAACACCTAAAGGTGTTTTGGAATATAGATTGATGTGCAACATTTTTTGTTAAAATAATTTTTATTAGGGTTGAGGTTTTTTTATTAGGGTCTTTTACTAGTCTCTTTTGTCAAAGTACAAATTTTGTTTTCAAATGTAAGCAAAGTGCATGGAGGAATTTAGGGATCACTATCAGGAGCCACAGCTGACTGTGACTGCAAGGTGAAACTAAAAAGAAATGCATAGGTTTTCATATTAGAAGCATAATACAAAGTTGGGAGCTGTAGCAAGCACTATCTTGTTATGCAAGTCCAGAATTTCTCAGCTATTTGCATGAAGAATTAGCGTCATTTCTACTTTTAAAAACAAACCCATGTGTATTTAATCTCCTCTTCTATCAGCTCCTGTTTCCTTTGTCAAGGCTACTTGGCAAGCAAACCAGAGGCAAATAGGATTTCCACATGACCTACTTTATCTGGTGAGATATATAAATAGTCTACTCCAAAATTTTGGAGAACCATTTAAAACACTTTGGAATGCACTTGTGGAAGAATCAAGGCATCTTGCATGTGCTCAGTGAGCTGGAAGGGTGGCACAAGCGCTGTGACCGTGTGTATGGTCGTCACAGACCAGGGCATGGCATCACCTTGCCTTCTGAAGTGTATGTTATTCAGCATGTTGTGTTGGACACAGGTCACAGAGCAGGTACTGTTTTGGATGGTAGTGGCTATGTGGGATTCAGGAATGGCGATATGCCCCATGGTGTGGGAGCTGTAGGTGGATTTTGGCGCTGTGGGCAGCGAGGATGGCTCTCTCCTGAGCTCCCTTCTCTAGGGACATCCTCTTCTTGGCCACCAGCAGCTGCCAATTGCAAGCTGCTTGTTAAAAACAGGGAAAATCCTCTTTCTTCCAAAAAAAAAAAAAAATCCTCTTCCCTTCTCTCTTCTTCCTCAAAGGATTGGCTTTGTATAGAAATACCAAAGACCTCCGTAGTGCAATTAATTGAGCTTAAAGGACCTTTGTCCTTCAGGCTTCCTGAGGAACAGCACAGAAATAACCAGAGGGAACAAAGGGAGGGGAAAGGGTAGTTGTGTCCTGATGTAGGGTTACAGCAGTCCTGCAAGCAGTGGCTGTCCCAAAGGGTATTTGGTATTTCCAAGTACAAACCATATTGCAGGAGAATTTAAAAAGGGAGCACGTTTAATGTTGTTTAAACTTTCAGGACAAAAGCTTAGCAGGCAAACCAAGTCTAACAGTCATTCTTGACAGAGGTCTTTGTGATTTTTTATCCTAATTTCAGGAAATCATACCCTAGTCTAAGTTAGCTAAGTGCAAGAATTTTTCTACACAGAGCAACTGTCTGGCATAATTATTTCACTATTCTCTTCATAGACAGGTTTACAGCCGTAAATATGCAGGTGTTAAGAGTCAGACCTAAATGTTGTGCTGTTTATGTATTTCATTAGTCTTAATTGCTCCGGTTTACCTTAATACAGGGTATCTAAATTATGAACTGTAGAGCATTGCTGGTTATGCACAGAAATCCACAGCACTAGTAATTTTGGATTTACTAGCTGTTCACTTACTTGGGAAGAGAGGGTTCCATGCAGCCCTCTCCTGAGATGATTAGTGAAGGCGCCAGCGGGACTGTGGATGGGTAACTCAAATGGTTGAGAGCAGGGAAGGAAAGCCATTGCCATGAGTAGGAAGGGAGCAGACCATCAGACAACATCTTAACTAGGGATTTGGAAACCTTGCTTTGCTGCATTATGTTTTCTTCAATTCAGCAATGCAACAAAGCAATTTTATATCCAGTGTTGGGGCTTGTGATTAGGCTCAACAACAAAGTATGGTCTAAAAGGCAGTTTTTATTTCTTATTATTCTTCACAATGATATTAACTCTTTTTCCCCAATGTATATTTCATCGTTACATGGCAGGGATGAAACCCTCATACAACCCTCATACATCTCTGGATGGCTATTTCCAAGAAAATGAATTGACAAACAAATATATGAAAACTAATGCTGGAGTCCAGGCTAATACTGGTTTCAGCATGTTTTAAAATACAAATGTAATGTTTTGAAATTTGACCTCAGGGACAATCTTGTGTCTTTGGACCAGATAACTTGTTTGGTTGGTGTCTCCATAGAGTCTGCTTGAGCCAAAATAGGCTTTCTTTGATTGGCCCTCAAGACATGCGTTAATTAATGGGATTTAAATGAACCATTAGATCACATTGCAATGCCCTAAAGCCCATGGTATTTTTAGTTAGTTTACACTGATTCTACATGTTCTTGATCTGACAATACTAAATCATCTCCAGGGTTCTAAAGGAAACTGGAAAGTTTTGTGGTCTTATCTGACACTTGGATAATCTCAAATGTTGAGATTCTTAAACAATGGCATTAGTAGTTAAGAAAAAAGAGCTGTACTGAAACTCAGCTTGAAATCTAAACCTAACAGTTACAATTTGAGTTCATGCTTACCAACTGCATTCATCAAATCTCTTTCTTACTCTTTCCACTGGCCCCATTGGGGCAGCTGAAGTGATGATGTGCAGAAATGAATGCGAGGATGATTTGGATGCCAGGATCTGTGCACTTTTAATATCAATAAATGCCAATATTCACTGGTTTTCTTATTTCAAAATCTTCCAGCAAAATATCTTCTTCTTTGATGATCTTTCTTTTAGTGCTTAATAGTGCTTCACCTGTCGTAATTATCGTGAAAAGATTTATGTTGGAATTGCTGCACAGATTTTAACACCTGTGGGCTTTCACCTTTATTTTTTCCTGTTATTTCTTGAAATGCCCCTATACACTACACCTTTGTAACTTTTTAATGCAGTATACCTGGATGAATGGCAGCACCGCCGGGCTCCCTGCAGTCCAGGCACACTAGGGGGACTATTTCTCTGCAGTGAAAGAGCACCGGGGCTTAAACAGCACAGCAGCGGTCCCATTCCAGAACTCTGCAGTTTAGTAATCTCCAAAAAGAAAAAAAAATTATAGCTATTTTCACTGTAAATGAAAACGTAAAATGTATTGTTATTATTATTATTTATGCAATAGTATTTTATAAGATTGATTGTATATTTTATTTGCTATTATTACGTATTTGGAGGTCTTCTCTGGCATAGTGGAAGAGACAGAGAGCGCCCACAGCAGAGATGGTGAACGAGTTGGGTCTTACCCTTAATTTTTTTTTTTCCCCTAAGTCGTGCTAAGGGGAGTTTACTTTGGCCGAACTGTTTTTTAACGCAGCTTTAATAGGGATTTTTAGGTTGCTGTTTGTTTGTTTGTTTGTTTGGGGTTGGTTTGTTTCGGGTTGGTTTGTTTGTTTGTTTCCCCCATCGCTAACGAACGATTTCGCGTCAGTTTCTCAAAGAATCATCATTTCAGCCCCGGTTTCAATATTTGTTACTTAAATCTCCACAAGCTTCGCGGCCCCGTCCCTCGGAACCGCGCAGAACCCGCCGGCCGCCACCCTCAGCGCCGCCAGCCCGTCCTTCGCCCCCGGCCCCTCCGCGCCGTCGCAGTCCCCGCCGGCCGCCGACTACAGCTCCCAGGATCCCTCTGGGAAGCCCGTCCGTCCGTCCCTCCCTCCCTCTCTCTCTCCCTCTCCCTTTCCAAGCCCTTGTTGTTTGAAAAGGCTCCGGCGGAGTTTCGGGGGGAGCCGCCGCCGCCGCGCTCGGGGCGGCGCCGGGGCGGGGGCAGGCGGGGCCGGCAGGGGAGGTGTCGCCGCTCGGCGCCGAGGGGGAAAGGGGCTTGAGGGGCGGGGGGGGGACACGGCGCGGTGAATTCCAGGGTAAACCCCTCCCTCGCTGGCCGGGAGGGAGCGGACCAAGCCCCCGGCCACGGCCCCAAGCCCGGGGCGAGACCACCGCCCCGCCACTCCCCGCGCAGGGCAAGGCGAGGGAGGGAAGGCAGCAGCGCTGGTCGATCCCCTCCTCCCGGGCGCAGGGGGAGGAGGAAGCAAGGGAAGGGGAAGGAGCGAGCCCGTGGAGCCGCGGCGGCCGGCGCTGAGCTCGGCGGGGCGAGGGGAGGGAGGGGAGCGGAGCCCCCCGCGGCCGTTCCCGGCGGGAGGGTCCCGGCGGGGCGCGGGGGCGGTGCCACCGGCGCGGGGCGGTGGCTGGATCCTGGATCCTGCCCTGGGACGCCGAAGTTGCGGCGGGGCGGCGGCCGCCCCTGTCGTCGCTCCCGATGTCCGTGTGACTCGGCGGCGGCGAGGTGGAGGAGGAGGAAGGGGGGACCCTCCCGCCTCAGCCCCTCTCGCCGCTCCGCTCCGGCGGGTTGTTGTCCGAGAGAGACAGGCACACACACACCCCGCGCCCCGTCCCGCCCCTCGCCCCGCAGCCCCGGGAGGCCGGGGCGGGCACGGTGCTGCCGCCGCCGCGGATCGGGGCTCCCTCGGCCCGGGCGCCGGTGCCGTCGCCGTTGCCTGAGGAGAAGGAGGAGAAGGAGGGAGCGCCCCGGCGGGCAGCGGCGCAGCCATGAGCGGCGGGGAGGTGGTCTGCTCGGGCTGGCTCCGAAAGTCCCCGCCGGAGAAGAAGTTGAAACGCTACGTGAGTGCCCTCTCCCACTCGCGGGCCGCGCTCCCCCTCCTTCTCTCCCTCCTTTCCCCGCTTGTCTCCCGGAGGACTCCGCGCTCGCCTCCCGCTCCCGCCCGGCCCGGCCCGGCCCGGCCTCCCCGCGCGGTCCCTGCCGGCCGGGCCCGGGCCAGCCGCCCTCCCTCCCGGCCGCCTCCCCGTTCCAGCCGGGACTTCTGCCCGGCACGTCCCGTGCGGCTTCCCCAACCTTTATTTTCCCTTTATTTTTTTTTATTTCCGTACTTTCCTTTTTTTTCCTCCCCCCCGCCTTTTTTTCCCCCCCTTATGAAAAGGGGCGCTGAGCGGTCAGATGTTTCCAGCCCAGCTTTTTATCGCCTTTCCGAGGGAGTCGGGAGCAGGGAGGGGGGCGGAGTTTTCCCCCTCTTCCCTCTGGATCCGGGGCTCGGTCTATATGTATTTTTAAACGTAAACACTTGCCGTGCCGGTGCTGGTGCCCGATCGCAGGGAGGGCGGGGGGCGCCCCGGCACTCGGGAGCCGCTCCCGGCGGGATCGCAGCCGGGACTGCCGGCCCGGAGACGGCGGGAGCCGAGGATGCCCCGGGAGCGCTCCCGCTGGGGCTGGGGGGGAGCTCTGCCCTTGCTCTCCGCACCGAGAAAGAAGGCGGAGGGAGTTGTTAGAGAAATGCCTGTCTCTTTTCCCGAAGTTGTTCCCGCTGTTGCTCGGCAGTGGCTGCGCTCGCAGGGGCTGCAGCGGAGCGGACACCGCGCTCCTGGCAGGAAAATGGAGCGCGTTTGCTGAGCGGGCAGATTCCGTGACAGGGCACAGCGGAGCTGCGGGGCCGCCGGGGAGGCTGTCAGGTCACGTAGGAGGGATGGGTGATGCCAGGAGTCATCGCTGCTGGCTGAGCCCTTTCCCATTGGCACCCGGCTCGCTTCGCGGCATCTGTGTAATTGGGACAAAATGTTGGGCCTTCTTTTTTTTTTTCCCTTTTCTTTTTTCTTTTTCCAGTGTTGTTTTTTTTTTTCCCTTTTAAGCAGCTAAACTTTCAGATTTGTTTGAGAATCTGTGAATTATGGGTCTTAACGTGACCATGTTGTTTTCATCTGTTAGCGATTAGCAGCCACTTCTCGATGAACTGTTGCTCTTATGGACGTGTGGTTTTTTTAAATGCCAGGAAACTGGTGAAATGAGTCTCTGTTTAAATTAAAAAATAATATTTGGGATAGCCCACTCTCTGGTTCCCAATGGCAAGAGTCCTGTTTGTGCGAAGGACACAGGATCAGACTTGCAAAGGGAACATCCTGACGGGACATAGCAGGGTTCTGCTTCCCTGCTGAATTGGACATGGACTATATTTTTGGCCAACTCTCCAAGTCTATTTGTGTATTCACAGGATGCCTCTTTACCAGCGTGTAGGAATTAGGCATTAATGTTTTTTAAAAGTTTGAAAAAATTTCCCACTCAGACCCTAAATCCTGTATAGTTGTGCTGTCTGTTAATGAACAGAGTTGTAAGCAAGAGTTTGCCCTCCTAAATCAATCCCATAAATCAATCCCTAAATATGCCAGCTTTCTTTCCGTGTAGCTGTCCCTTCAGTGTATTTATAGCTGTGCTTCCATACTGGAATCACACAGAACCTTTGAGGGGAAAACCCTCACTACAGCATTGGTCAAGTGGTTCCCTGTCCGAAAGAGGTAAATCCTTAATTATCACTTGAAAAGGGGGACCTGCTTTTTGAGGAGGCAGAGTGATAATATGGAAAGCTTATATGAACATGACTTGGTTTATCATCTTCGTGCATTGTAGGCCATAAGGTCATGAGTTTAAATCTTGCACGTTGTTTTGGACTGTTTTCTGCTTGCATAAAAAGAAAGGTGCTGTTTAGAGGAGGACTTCAAGTAACATTCCTCCTGCTCGTCCGTAGTGCCAGATCGGTTGTAGGCTGTAGGTTCACGCTCACTTCAAAGACCTAAAAGTGACCTTGACATTCTGGTCGCCGTCTTTGAACAAACAAATAGTTGACGTCCTTAAGACGATGAACTTTAGCTGAGTGCACTGACTGAAGGGTTGGCCTGTGCTCTCTGTAATTCTACGCTTAAGCGAAGGCGCAGGAGAGAGAGCCGTGGTTTTTTTAAAGCTGTATTTTATAGTGGTGATATTTCAAGGGGCTGCACCAGATGAAAAGATGGGAAAGTGATTTCGATAGGAAATGGCTTTTCTGCAATGCATACTTTTCACATGTATATATGGAAAATTGTAGCTTCACGCTCTATTAGTTTTTGCATGCAAGTGTTGGGGCAGACCCAGGTTACCATCTGGAAAGGGAGATAAAAAGTCTGAAATCGCAGTTAAATGTGGTTTCAGTTCTTAGGAAGGGCGTAAAGGAGCACTTTGAAGCTAGTACATAGGCATGTGTTTCACAGGGACTACAATTTTTAGTTTGAAACAGTAGGACATGGTATTAAAGCTGGCTTACACTCATTTTGAGGCTAAAAAAAAAGAAAAAAATCTCCAACCAACCCTGTCCTGCAGGTGGAAAAGTCAGATTTCCTTTAATGTATGCCTTAATGCCAATGTCTGTTTCCCTCCTTAAAAGGAGTTCTATTCTCGTGCCTCATTCACGTGTTTTTGGTATGAATTAACGTTCTGATAGCCATTGGCACCTGCTGTTGGTTCCCTGGAGCTGGTATTCAGAGCAGTTTGATGGAATAGAGTGGCTGCTTCCAGCAGCAGATCTCTGAGGAAAGTACAGGTAACTTGTGGTGCCAGCTGGGGTTCCAAGATGGGGATGTGGATTTAGTAGAGGAGAAGGGGAAGGGAGCTGGGACTAAACCCTGCACAGGTCTCCACAGCCTATGCTGTGGTTGCACGAGTACCCGAAAGAACTTGTTTGTGCAGAGGGATGGAGGAGTGCTAGATTTCACAGCTTCTGCTACCCTCTTATATGTTTTTCTTTCTTCCCTTGTTCTGTTGCCTTCAACTTTGCAAACATTTATGTGCTTTACCTTAACCTGCTGTACTTTTTCTGCTCTGGTCCCCTTATTTTTAAGGATGTAGTTGGAAAGCCCGTTTCTCCCCATCTGTCCTTTATGAAGTGATAGTAAGCCTTGGCTTCGTGGTTTTCTGCTACGTTGCAGTTCTGCTGTGCACGTGCCAGTTAAAATAGCTGATTCTTTGTGGTAGCAGCATAGAGGGTTTTTTACTGCCATTATGCTATGAAACCACCAGATATTTAAACACAGCTGTCCTTGGTAAAGCAAGGGAGAAGAGCTTGTGTGAATGGGAATAAGTCTTAAGTTCTCTCCTAGAACTACTACACTTTTGTCTGGGGTAGACTAGGGCTCAGTATGACAACTGCATGTGCTTAAAATCAGGGTCTTAGCATTGATGGTTGGTTTATGAAACCAGTTTACTGAAAGTCTACTGAGGTAATATAATAATTCTCAGTATTCTGAGGGGTTCTTATTAATGCACATAAATATCTCGAAGGCAGGTGCCAAGGGGATGGTGTCAGACCCTTTTCAGGGCAAGGAGCAATGGTCATAAACTAAAACACAAGAAGTTTCACCTCAGCATGAGGAAGAACTTATTAACCTTGAGGGTGGTAGAGCACTGGAACAGGCTGCCCAGAGAGGTTATGGAGTCTCCCTCTCTGGAGATGTTCCAAACCCACCTGGACGTGTTCCTGCATCACCTGCTGCAGGTGACCCTGCCTTGGCAGGGGGGTTGGACTAGACTATGTCCCTTCCAACTCTAACAATTCTGTGATTCTAATGTGTCCTACTTAGAGTGAAATACATTTTATTTGATAAAAGGTAAAACTCCATCAAAAATATCCTGCATAGACTAAACACTTTTTGGGATAAGTTGGTTCAGATTTTTCTATATCTAGAAGACTTCCCTGCACTTCTGAGAGTTCTTAAGATGTTTTTGAAAGTAAATTAGGAATCAATTTTGATGTAATTGTTACTAAAAAATCCTGTGGTTATTTGACTATTCCTATTGATTGTGCATTTAATTATTTAAAAGCAAAGAGTGTAAAAATGAGAAATAGGCCTGAGCTCCCCAGGACATAAGGGGCACTGATGTAATTCAGACAAGGCTACAAATAGTATCTTCTGACTTTCTAATCTTTTCAGTCATAGACAGACTTGAAAAGTGCCAGACTATTAAGCTTAGTTATTGATGTTTGAAATAGAGGCTCAGACAGGATGGGTACAGAAGTGGAATATTTTGCTGTGGTTTATTTGGCAGTTCTCTTTGGCACTAATCACATAGGTGCCTCTTCTGTCTTGAGTAATACTTAAATGTGCTAAGATATGTAATGGTGTTAAGAAATGTTTTATTCAGCAGAATAGTTGCAATTTGGTAAAAGCTGCAGTGCCTGACAAAGGCCCTTTTTCTGGAAGACACCTGTTTGTGTTAAAGCTTTTTTTTTGTGATCTTTCATCAGCATAGTGAGCAAATTTAACAATCCGGTTGGTTTACAGGAGAAAGAAACAAGATGAGCTAGTTTGACATCATTCAGTGCTGTCCCTGTGGAGCTGGGTCAAGTTAAGTTAACTCAAGACAGATGTGTAATCAAGTACCATTATGTGACATCTTAATGTTCTGAACGTGATTGTGCTTGTGCTACTCCAGGAGTTGCTGAAGACCTTGCAGGAATTGGTGTTTGTGCAGAAAACTTTCCTTCTGGAAGGAAGTCTGCCCCTCCCCTTCTGCTGTGCGCTAGTCAGAAAACAGCAGTTTGACTTTTGATCTTTTCAAACATGGGTTAGTAAACCGAAAACCATGAAGTTCAAAGCATGACTAAACACAGTGTTTTTGTTGATTATAGAAGGAAGTCGCGTTGTTTTGTGTGCCAGCTAAAGATGCTGAGGCAATCTCTGGTATATAGGGGGTTATACCTACCCCCTAAACTTGCTGTTTGGGTGTCTCACGTGAGGAGTGTGGAACTCACTGTACAAGTATTTGTGATCTTTGAGAGCGCATCAGCAGCTGGTGTTGACTTTGCTGCCAGAGCTACAGCACTGTTAGTGCTTGACCTGTGCTCTGAATCAGCTCCCTGGGAATGGTTTCAGCGGGTAAGAGCAGGCAACAGAGTATAAAACAGATTAAGAAGTCTAATATACATGTAGCACGATTACCTTCCACTAGTTATTTTAACTTTTATGTAGTATACCACACTGATGGGTACTGTTAATTTAAATGTTTCTCAGCTTGTATGGTCAGATGGTACCTGGACTGCTTGGATGCTTTCTCTGCTTGGTGTAGATAGGAAAGTCGGAGGTGTAAGTAACAGAAATTGTCCTTTTCCTCTTGAAGTGCAGGTGAGCTACTGGACATATGAAATAAGACAGATATTCTAAATATCGTAAATGATGTGAAGAATTTTTCTTAGCAACTGCTAAATAATAACCCTTAATTTGGAACCATGATAGCTGAGAAATGAGGAAATAGTCAACTTCTGACTCTGTGATGTTGAAGATGGTTCGCAATTGGATGTATAGCAGCTTATGAATATCCTTTCACTATGCTTCTGTATTTTGATAGGTGTGTTAATAAGATCTGGTGCAGCTAATCACAGGGGATTACAGTTCAATGAGGAACTAACAGGGAGCAGGGAGAGGAAGTGGAAAAACAGATTGATGTCTCCCACTTTCTTGATGCTGCATAGTGGCTGCTCCTCCATGAATGCACAAAGTCTTGCAAGCATTGAATAATTCAGTATAAGCAACACATGTACTAAGCAGTGGAAATAATGAAATACCATGAATTTGACTTCCAATTATACGCAGATGAGCTTGTTTTGCATGCCTCTTAGTCAGTCATAAGCCCCAAGCAGATGTGTGAAAAGTGAATTGTATGTATTGAAAAATGAATGTTTTATTGGACAGTTTAGCTTAAAAAAGTGTAGGCCTCGACTGCCAAAATGAGCACCAATTCTGGAAGCCTTTGGTTGACCAGGTCACTCTTTCAGCTGAGAGGTAATTCTTCCATTTTCCTTATCTTCTTTGGTATTTAACAGTCCTTTATTTAGAGAGAGGAAAGTGACAAACAGAGCTCTTTCAAGTGTCCTCTTTTCTCTTTAAATTTTAAAAGTCTTGGAATGATGGTTTGATCATTTCTGAGGCGGGGGGAGTGTTGTGTTTTTTTGATATAACTTCTGGATCAGATAATCGGAATTAAATATATCTTCTATAGACATTTAGAAAACATTTATTTCCCATTAAATTTGGTTTATGGCTCTGACAGATAGCTTGGCAAAAAAATGAAGGAACATCAGTGATTCAATATGTAGTAATTTTAAGGGAAAGAATAAATTTGTGTATTGTAGATGGCTCTGGCTTGGCTATCTTATACTTCTTCAGTCTTGCTGTCACCTTCTTCTAGTCTAAAAATAGACATCGCCAAAATATATTGGGTGAAATATTTTCTTAAGTCAAGCAGGGGAGTACAACTGATGAGGAGCAAGTTTTGTTTTGATGCAGAGCAAATAAATGTGAAGCAAAGATACACCTCCTTATTTTTTTCATCCCCGCTTCTGTGGTGTTGCTGTGACAGACTTCTTGAGACCTTTCCAAAATGACCTTGAAATTTTCTGTGCTTCAATGACTAATCATTTTATTGCCAATAGAAGCAATTTCACCTGTTGCAATTTCATGGCAGTATTTCATTAGGAGGGACAGACCTTATGTCATGCAAATGACTTGAGCAAGGCAGGCTGAAAGATCAGACAGAAAGGGATAATCTTGTCACGGCAGGTATGTGTTGTGTACAGGGGAATATTGTAGTTCAGTGTAATTTGCTGCTGTTTCAGGGACTCTAATGGGAATTCAGCTCCTCATATGTACAAACAACTAGTTCTGAGGCAGTACTGTAGGGTTTTTTTGGTTTGGTGTTTTTTTGGGTTTTTTTGGGGGGGAGTGTGGGGAGGGAGGATTCTGCCATCTCCCAGCTGCAGTAAAATATTGTTTATTCTCAACTCTCCCTTAATCAGTTCTTGATTAGGCTATTGCAGTGGTTCTTTTATGAATTCTGTGACTTGTTTGCCTTAGAAAAAGTATTCATAGTTACAAAAATAATGTTAACTTTGTAAATATTGTTCACTGAAATACGCTGGTTGAATTTTTTTTTTGTTTAAAAAGCACCCCTGGCTTCCAATAAAAGGTTTCATAGTATGTTTTTTGTACTTGTATTTGCTTCCAGCTGTTGACAAAGGTTTTGTTTCTTCTGATGAATTTTTGAAGCTCTTTGAAACATGCCATACTGCTTTTAGTTGTAAAAAGCAATCTTATGTTACGTAGTATCTGCCTGTCTCTTTGGCAGAATCCAGCAGGGAAATGTTTATAAGGTAACTTTCTGTGAGATGAAAGAAGCTGAATTAACTGTTGAACTCTCTAACCTGCTTTTCCTTTGTATGTTTTTGTTTTTCTAACTGAGAAGGAATATATTTAATTGCATTTTATGCCCCAGAATTACAACTTTAGGATTTAACTCCCTGAGGTTATGGTGACACATTTTTCTTCCCCTTTTTTTTCTGGTAAATAGCAGTTATTTGGGGTAAATGACAGCATGAGAGTTGTCTCTCTTGGAGCTGGTAGCATAATAATATGTAATTAAAAATGTCAGGCAGTTATGTCCATATGGCTTGTGTATCATTATAAATAATATCCGTACATAATGCAAATAATTCTGTTTAAAAACATACCATGAAAAAGAGGCAATACTTTGGCTAGGAAGCTGTGCCAAGTTACAATACCAGCTTGTCAGTTCTGGATAGCTGAGCTTAGGTCCCATGTCAAGAAGTGAATTAAATGAAAAGCTTGTGCTCGTTTTTATTTTGTACAGCAGTTTATTGGCAGAGTGGTTTAAAAACAACTATGGTTTTTCAGGAGATGTGCTTGTTCTTTTCTCTGAGAATTTCTAGGAAGCCAGGAGAAAGCTTTGTCTTCTCTGCAATTTGTAAAAGGAGGTAGTTTTTGTCTTCTGCCACATGCTGGCTAACCAGGATGAGGAATCTTGATGTGGGGTGATGTGCAGGCAAGGCTGGGGATGGCAGCTGGGGATTGGGATAAAACCTTGCCTAGCAGGAGAAAAGCAAACTTGTCCCTTTGCCTGTTTCCCACACAGGAGTTTTCCAGCCAGCTCGCTTGTCACATGTGGGTTGTTCTGCTGCTTTATAAGTGAAAACAACGCCAGATAAACCCTTCGTGGCAGTGGAGATAGTGGCTGTCACAAAGTAAATCTGGTTCCCCACCCACTTCCCAGCACAGCCAGCCTTGGGGCAGGGTGATGGCAGATCTGCTGCCTGCCTTGCTCCGGGTGAGCCTGTCTCCACCCCGGGAGGAATGTGATGGGTTTCAGTGGTGCAGGCCAGCGTGCTGTGCTCTTCCTGCTCCTCTCTCTGGGGCCACAGCTACTGCCAGGCTCTACAGTATTTCCGCCTCAAAGGGAAAAGGGGGAAAAAAGAAAATCAACACAAAATTAGATTTTGGGTTATTTTTCTATGTTGTCTGGGGCTTGGGATTTAAAAACAAAATAAACCCTCTGTAGGTGTTTATTGCTGACAGTAGGAGTTCACAGGATTAGATTTGGGGTATGGAGTAAGAATACAGGAAGCTATTCAAACACAGTTAATACCCGTGCCTTCAAATAGACCTTTGATGCAATCAACACATAAGAATTACAGTCCATTTGGGAGAGTTATTAAAAGGGTAAATAAACACATGATATCAGAGGAAAAATGGATTTTAGGTTTCAAAATGGAATAATACCCATTTATAAAAAAAAATAAAAAGAGGCAATTCCAAAAATTGTGTGTCAGTTTGTCATTTTCCCTTTGTATGAAGAGTAACTGCACTGAGTCACATAATATGCTAGACAAATGTTCCCATTCACACTTAATGCATGTTTCTGTTACAGTTTTCTGACGTTTGTGTTTCCATGTAGATTCTTAAGCAGGATCAGATGGAGTAGGGAAGCTGTACCTGCTTTTGGGATGGTGCAGGAATGATTGCTGCTTTGAAAGGACTGCTTTTGGAAACCAGTCAGTGTAGAGCATGTGAACAGTCCCTTATCTCAATGAACTCCAAAGTCCATATACAGAATCTAGCAAACATTTATGATTTAAAAAAAAAAGGCATATGAATATCTGTGATCCTTAAAAATATGGTAAAATACTGGCAGCAAGTCTGCCCCTTTTAACACTGAAAAGCAAGGCACGTATTAGGAAAGACATGGTGAGGATAATTTATTTGCTACTCCTAATGATTATTACAGGGATTAGTCTGTGAAACAACCAAGAAAGAGGATGTCAAAGTTATGTATGGATTTGATCTGAATTCACAATTTATCCTTGCATGGTTTAATTAAAAAAAAAAAAAAGAAAAAGAGACAGGGAGAAAGTGTGGGGGGGAGGGTTTGCAGTGCAATTTGAAACACAAGAGACTTGTGTTTCCCAGGACAGATGAGGCAGTGGAACGCTCTGCCATGTGGTATCCACATTGGGAATGCAGGAGATTCCGGGGAGGCTTGGAGAGAATCCTCCAGCTGTAAACATGAGTGCTTGGAGGTCTGGAGTGTGATAAGAGGAGACTTCTAAAGTGTCGAGTTGTAACCAGTTCCTGTGGTTCACTTATGTGATCCAGTCTTTTCCTTGTTCTGCCGATGTGAAGGAAGTGTCAGAGGTAGGCTATGGGTGTGATGCCATCTGGCAATTCTGCTTTCCTAGAAAGTAGTGATCTATATGAACTTAATTTGATGTTTAAGCCACAAACTGACAGAAACGTCGCCCTTTTGAATCTGTCACTTGTTGTGTAATTCCATGATTTCTTGTGGTGCTCTTCCTTAAAGAAATGTTTCTTCTTTCAATAATGTGTTGCGCTGGGTGATGTTCTCATGGTGGCATTAGACAAACTTGTTGTTTACAAAATCCTTTCCTGTTACTAAGGGAGATAACTTCAATAAGTGCAAAATATCAGTAACTGTGTCTTCCTGAATCTTGCATGTCCTAATGCATCTCCATTCACTGTTTGTGTGCTCTTATTGCTGAAATTATTTGCATCATGCTATGTGAGTAAGTTTTGCAGTCTAATGACTTGTTACTCAGTGTGAAATAATGCTTTTAAAGCTCAAAGCTGAGGTCATGTCACGCTCTTAGTTATGACCTATCTAATACAGTTGTCTGTGTGCACAAATGAAGTTAAATTGCATAAGCTTGTCAGCACTGTGAGAAAGAACTTCAGTTACTCTTCACTACTGAAGGTCTGTTGGCAGAGAAAACACACTTACATGCACTCAGGAGTCTTTACTAAGACAAAACCTGTTTTTGATTTTTATGAAGTTTTGGAGAGGGGAAGGGAGAAATGGGGCAGGGGGGAAATCTAAAGTGAAGAGTAGCATTCAAATGACTCATTAGTGTAAATTGGGAAACATAACCCTGGTTTCATACCAGGGTAATTTTGTCCCAGGACAAGTAACTACAGAGTTTTCTGCTGTGGTGTGTGCTTCAGTGCTAAATTAATTCACAGTCCTTTGCATTTTTCCTTGATTTGATGGCTCTGTTTTTCTGTGAATCTCTGCAGCTCCATGAAAAAAAAAAAAAAGAGAGCAGGAATTTATTGTCTGCTTTATAAAGAGAGTGGCAGGAAGGTCTTTACTGATTGTATGAGGGAGGCACCACTATCATTACATAAATTTGATAGCGTTCTTTGGCGGGGTTTTCTTACAGTACAACCATAACTTACTGTGATTCAGATCTGCTTGTTTGCTGTTTTTAGCCTTGGAAATGGGCATGTTAATTATGCAGAACTATTACTGCAGTTTAAGAAACTAAACTTTTGCTGGGATCTGCCAAACTGTGGATGGGAGGTGCAGAGTGGTAAGCAGCACTGCTGAGATGCTCGATTGCTTCCAACAGCTGCTGGGAAGGCAGTGCTGTTCCCATGGGAGTCTTCTCCTGCTTTCTGCTTACGGGAAGAGGTTTTCCTATCAGTCTCTGCAACCAGCATCCGACAGAGCTGAAGGATGTTCCTGCCCCCCTTAGCTGGCTGGAAAATGAGCCTTCTTTTTGTCAATCCTTTGCTTCTGGGAGCTGTTGTTTAAAGGGATGGAATGCTCTTCTCTGAAGTCTCACTCTGCTTAAACAAAATAGGGAATAAGGAAGACTGTGATCTGTCCTTTCCAGCTTGGAGACTGAGCTGGACAGATGTTTCTTACTCAGTGCTAAGGAGGAAAGTCCCTGGCTAGGGGCTCTAGAATGAAGGTTAAAAGGTGAAGAAATCCTACAGGGGCCTCCTGCTGCAATGAATGGCTTCAGCCCTGCACAAGTGAGAGAGAAGATCCAAAACTTGTGTCTCTTTGTCCTTTCCTTCTCCTTCTTCCTCTCATTGCAACTCTTTCGTGTTTATTTTCCTACTTTTAAATTGCATAATTTAGTCCTTTCTGTCACTTCCTAATGTCTGAATCATAGGTAGCTCTTCCTGCCTGCAGTAAACAAACATTTTACTCCTGGCACCTTTCCAAATTGAAATTGTGTTTATGAATGTGTGTGTGTGGGGGGGTCCCTCTGGCAGTGTGCTTGGGAAGCTAATTCACTTGTGTGCAGGTTGGATAAGCTGCTTACTGCATGCTTCTGTGGCCTGCTGATTTCCTTGTCTTTCCTATCTTCTAAACTGATGGAGCTGCTCGGCTGATCAGGACCAGCAGGTGAATGGTAGCAGATGATAAAAGCAGAGTATAAACAGTGGGATTATGAGCCTCTGAAGTTAATAACAGTAGCAACTGGTTGCCTCAAGTCTTGCTGCTGTTGGTGTCGCCTCTTCTCTCTCTCATACCTTGCATGTACATACAGTGCTGAGGTACACAGAGTCTGCCATTTAACCAGTCACTTGTGAGAAGCTCTGTCTGGTCTAACATTAGGGCTTTGCTCATTTTTTGGATTCTTTCACTGCAAGGCAGGGAGATAACACAGGGTACTTTGGGACACGTGGTCTGCCTCCATCAGCCTGACGGACCTCTCAGACCATATTTGTAAAAGCTGCGAAATAGGAGTGTATCACCCTCACTTTTCATATTGTTATTCCTATTTCTAAGTTTTGAAAAATCCTTCATTTTATTTTTAAATTTGCTGTGACTCCAGAATGAAGCATGGAAGACACAGCTTACACCCATGGAGACTCCCCACCTCTCCTGTTGCATTCACACTCTCTCTTTGCTGGTTTCTGTCCTTTATGGGGAAGGTTTGTCCTGAATCATGATAGACCAGCCTCACAGTGTGCTGAACACTACAACTCCTACACTGCAACTGCATGTGGAACTGTTAAATGGACTTAACTTGGTAAATGGAGACAACAGAGGAAAGATCCAGTCCTTGTTTTGGCAACTTTGCATTTGTACCTTCCTATCCATCTGTACCTCCTCACACCCATCTCTGATTCTTCCTCCTAAGATGCCACAAAGGTGAGAATAAGTCAAATATATTTAGGACAGATTAGATGAGGTAAGAACAGCCTCAGTGTTATGCTGACTTCATCATGCTTTCTTGTAAAAAAGAAGAGAGAGCACCTTCTTTTCCCCAGTTACAACTTACCTTGATTTTCTTGACGATGTTGTGTATAGCATGGAAAGCATAATGTCTATGATCTAAAAAAAATAACTAACAAAAACATTTTGCAAGTTGTACCAGTATGACAAAGCAACAGAATGTTACTCTAGTCTAGAGTAAAGTAAATTTCAGAAAAGACAGTTGAAGCAAAAGAACCCTGCTGTTACGTGCCGTAGGAATGCCTCATGTTCCAGTTTCCACGTGCACAGGGACGTGGGCTTTTCCCTTGTGCCATTTGTTTTTATCCAGTCAGTAAAAGAAAGGATGAAGTTCCTCCGAAAGGTAAGTTAGAGGGATTTTGAACCTGGTAGCTCATCTTGGAAGTTGAGTAGGTTGGATACTCTTTCTGTTATCATTGCCTACTTACACTGTTTGCTTGTGTGTACTAAAGAATTTATATTTTTTTCCCACAGTAGTGGGAGGAGTTACTGTTTCTATGGTTGGGGTTGAAATGAGTTTCCTGTATTTGGAGTAAGAAAGTAATTTTCTTGGGGGGTGTGATTTGGTAATGTACAATGCTAGGGAATTGGAAAGAAAGAAGTACAATAGAAGGCAGTGTCCTGTTTATAATATATTCTAGTCTAAAATGATGGCAACCTGTTTCTTAATAACACTGTACCATGTGGAAACTGAATGTGGAAACAATTGCATGAAAATATTTTTATTTTATCTGTTTGTTGCATGTGCTTTGGATTTCTTGAAACTTAAAAGTACATATTCAAATAAATGCCATGTTAAATAATGTAGAAAATACTTTTGTGTCCTTTGTACGCTGTGTGGTGAAAGTTTTGCTGAATCAGAAGCAAAAATGTAAGGGTTGGGTCCTGTAATTATAGCATTACAGACCTGTCTACTATTGTCTTTTAATTTAAGCTTGTAATATAAAGTGTCTTGGTTAGAATGAAGATAACACTGACCAAAGCATAATGAAACAAAATTTTTCAGTCATTTGTATTACCTTGTCTTGTAATGTTCCACAGTACTATTTTATCAGTTCTAGTCAATAAACATCACAGTAGTGCACAAACCTTTTCATTTGAACTTGAGGCTATTAAATGATGCTGTTGCATTGAATTTCAGTGACTGCATTATTGTCGTTCATCTGAGGCAATGACAATCTTGCCTCCTCAAAGGATATTGGGCTTTTTGTTTCTTTAAGAAGACGTAAGTAGTACCAAAGGGAAATCTGATGGAGTGTTGTATGATTTTTAGCAAATTGTTAAGCAGCGCTTCTGAGTTGCTTGTGAAACTTCAGTAAGTCTCAATTTAAAGTGCAAATATTTCTCTAGGCAGTTGAACTATGCAGCCTTGAGTTGCTATTAAACACCTTTATGGTGTTATGAAAAAATCAGGCTAAGCTTTATACCAAAACTTGTGATTCTGTCAACAGGCGTAAGCCAAGAAAGTCGTTGAGACTGTAGTAGAAACATGCTTTCCCACGAAATAGAATCCAGGGATGTAGCCACTGTAATTGTGCAATAAATTATCATAAATGTGATGTCATAGTCTCTGCAACTTTCTGAAGGGGTAGTCTGATTTTGAAATCAACCGAGTAGTGAATAACAAGCCTCTGAATTGGCCCAGACAACAGCAGACATGTCTGCATCATTTGGGGAAAGCAGTCATCTCCTTAGAGAATTAAACTATTTCAAAATAGAAGTTGTTGACTCAATGTGTTAATCTTGGCTTTTCATGAAGAAGTGCAGCATCCAACACCGATTAATTATTTTTTTAATAACAGATCCCTAAACTACAGGCTGCATAGTTAAAAAGAGACAGATTGGAAGAAAGTTCACTGAGGTTATTAAGTGTAACTCCTCTCAACTGCAGTTATTCCCTGGTAGCATTCAAACATTCACCTGTAGGAAAAGGTCCCCAGATGCAGATGTAGCAGGATTGTAGCTTTTAGTTTACAAGGATAATTTCACAGGCTTGCCCAAAGGTATATTGTGAAGATTAGGCAGAACCCAACAAATCTTTAAGATTGCGATAGCATAATTCAGAAACTTTGTTTTGGATAATTATTGTATGTGATAGCAAGGACATATTGCTCTAACTGTAGCTCTGTTAGTCATTTATTACTGTAACTTAAAAAAAGATTAGAGAGTCCTCTAAGTTTGTTACGGGTCTGGATTAAAAGTTTTGTTAATGAAATTATTTGAAAGAACACATTGAACTTCAATTGAGTGTGATAACACCTCAATGCCCAAATAAGTGCATATTCTAAATGCAGTAAAGCAATATTTTACAGTGTTTACCATAAACTCTTGGTGTGTATATAGTAATTAAAACAGTTCAAACAACTTAGAAATTAGTGGCATGACAACAAAATATGTATCTTTGCCTTCCTAGTAGGATGTAGGAGAATCTTCACAAAATCTCCATTCCCACGTCCTTCAAGTAAAAACGTGGGTATGTAAATAAGCCTTGCCCAGAAGGTCGTCTGTGAGGGGTAGGTTGTAACTCAATTCAGAGCCAAGAGCCTTCCCAGAAAACTATCTACGAGTACATGTCCATGTTTGGGAAGCCTTGGGTTTGACCTGATTCAGTCTTTCCTCATGACCTCTGCAGATGCCTGCACAGGCCTACAGGTGACCTTTTCCAAGCTGCGTCTTGTGTCAAAAGTTCATTCATCCTTTTTATTTTTTTCCCTTTTCATCTTCATTCACTTTTGAAACAATCAAAAACTCCTTGCTTGAGCTCTTGTATTTAGCCTTGTGACATTACACCATGCTACTCTTGCGGCTTCATTCTTGTCCTTACTAAAAGGTAGTGGTACTCTTTCCTATTTTCTTTCCCCCCGCCTTTTCCTGTTGGTCTCACTTTACCCTAAGGATCTGCAGCTTCTTTGTTAGCTTCTATCCCTTCATCTTTGTTCTTCCTTGCCATCGAACTGTTTGTGGATGACTTCTCATGCTCATTTTATGTGAACTTTGCATTAATGACACATGCTTCAGTCTCTCCTCCTGAACACCGCCTCTTCTCTGACTTGTCTTCTGTGTACTGCTACCATTAATGTTTTGCTACCAAATTAAGTGTATTTTCTGTTTTCTTGGAATTTGTCTTTGCAACTCACATTCTCTGTTCTTTTAACATATGCCCAACATTTTCCTAAATTTCCTAACTTAAGTCCCTTGACCACTGGAGTTGCTTATTCCAGGAACACGTAGGTGTTGGCCTGCATTCACCATGGGTTGGATGTGCGGGCTTTTTCCAGATAGAGCTGGTGTCATATTTTTCAGACCTGCTAAACCTATTCATAGAATCATTAAGGTTGGAAGAGACCTCTAAGATCATGGAGTCCAACCCTTAACCCAGCACTGTTAAGTCCACCCCTAAACCATGTCTGCGTGGTTTTTGAACACTTCCAGGGATGGTGATTCTGTCATTTCCCTGGGCAGCCTTTTCCAGTGCTTGACAACCCTTTCAGTGAAGAAAATTTTCCTAATACCCAGTCTAAACTTCCCCTGGAACATCTTAAGGCCATTGCCTCTTGTGCTGTTTCTTGTTAATTGGAAAAAAAGACTGCCCCCTACCTGGCTACAGCCTCCTTTCAGGTGGTTGTAGAGAGCAGTAAGGTCTCCTCTGAGCCTCCTTTTCTCCAAGCTCTAGAGCTCCAGCTCCCTCAGCTGCTCCTCATCAGACTTTTGCTCCAGACCCTTTCCCAGTCTGTTGCCCTTCTCTGGACACACTCCAGCACCTCACCTTTCTTGTAGTGAATGGCCCAGAACTGGACACAGGATTTGGGGTGTGGCCTCACCAGTGCCAATTACAGGGGGGCAATCACTGCCCTGGTCCTACTTGCCACATTATTGCTGGTCCAGGCCAGGATGCCATTGGCTTTCTTGGCCACCAGGGCACATGCTGGCACATGCTCAGCTGGCTGCTGACCAGCACCCCCCAGGTCCTTTTCTGCAAGGCCACTGCTCGCAGCCTGTAGTGCTGCATGGGGCTGTTGTGACCCAAGTGCAGGACCCAGCACTTGGCCTTCTTGAACCTCATACTGTTGGCCTTGGCCCACTGATCCAGCCTGTCCAGAGCCCTCTGCAGAGCCCTCCTACCCTCCAGCAGATTAACACTCCCACCCATTTTGGTGTCATCTGTGAACTGACTGAGGGTGCACTTGATGTCCTCATCCAGATCATCAGTAAAGATGTTAAACAGGACTGGCCTGTATTTCTCTAAATGCTGCAACTGTTTTTTTCATAAATTCATAAAATTCAGGCTCCTTGAAGGTTGTACTAAAAGCTATTTGTAACTGCACTGTGTCTCTATAGAGACTTGTATCCCAGTATTTTTCCTGCCCGCTCTAATAGATTTATCTGTTTTTGAACTCTGCACTAAATTTGGGATTAAGTGGTGAAACTATTTTCTGAACCATTAGAACTAGAGGGTGTTTTTTTCATTCAGTTCTCAATTGAGGCTAACTTATTCTGTTACATGTACAAAGGATTTGTGAGGCTATTCTATTCACTTGTGTATTTTTGTGAAATGCTCCTATGTCTATACTGAGGGAAGGAACCGTGTATGAATTTTTCAGGAGAGTTCATGGGGAAAAGCATCTCTCTCTTTGCCTGGAAAGCATGTAGCAGGCTTTAAATGTAACTGCTCTTTTTTAGTCTGATCTGGGTAGAGTGAGAGATTCCTTTGTGGCTTGGACTTTGCCCACATGGAGATCCATGAAGGCCAAAAATGGCCTGAATTTTGCATAGAAACAATTGACAGAATACAGACTGGTGAGCATGGGAATTATCTGTGCTCTTTTGGGAGCACTGCCAAGATAAGCTGCTGTCTTCTGTATCAGCTGTAAAGTTTCTTTGTGGTCATCCTTCAGTAAAGCCCCAAATAGCGTGCATGATTCAAATTCCATTGAGATATAAAAGCAAACACAAATATGAAAACTGACCCCTGAAAGAATGCAATTTTAACTATAAAGCCAAATTTCTTTCATTTGATGATCTCACTACTCTAAGAAGAAAATATATATTAAAAATAAAAAACCCAAAAAACAAAACCTGAAGCCAGTAGAATTCACCACATGCATTCCCTCATCAGAACAGAGTAGAAAGCTTTGGAGTCTTTGAGTATTTCCTGTGGCATCAGCCTTGTCTTCCCTGGACTGTGCCTCTGTCATGTACTTTCTTCCTAACCTGTGTCAGGCAAGTGTGAAGTGGGTTGGAGCTGGGAAGTACCTTTACAGCAGTGATATGGCCACTGGGGCTACTACTTTCTGTTTTCACAGGTCTTTAAAAGTTCTCTAAAAATGATGTGTGACAAAACAGAATTAATTACTCTGCGCAGGAGAGAATCTCTATCCTAAGTGCCAGAGTGTAATCCAAGCCTGTTGCTGTCCAAGGGGAAATAGTTGTGTGAGCCCCCTCACCAGGATCCTGCACGTACTGACGGGGATCGAGGTACCAAGGCTGGTGCTGATCGAGTTAATACTGAGCAGGCTCCGTGTTTGAGTTTTGCAATGACCGTGCTTGGGGGGAAAAGATAGACCTGTCTGCATATAGATGGGCGGGTAAATTGGAAGTGGTCCAGAGCTGTTTGTGCACTCTCTGATTGTTCTGCTGCATCAATCTGTGCAAAGTATTCCTGGAAGTGGTGGTGGTGGGGGGGGCAGGTGTGGAGAAGGTGATGACTTTTTATTTTCTGATCTTGCTAACCTGCAGTGTTCTTAATGGGAATAACTGGAAATGAAGAGGCTACTCAGGTGTAATGAGGTTTAACTAATATAACCAATGTTTCAACTTGTTCTACTGCATGTTTGCTCTAAGGCTTGTTTACGTATTGTATAAGCCAAACTCGCCTGTCTTGTTAGGTGAGTGTGGTTAAACTCTGCAGAGCTACGTGAATGTACTGTAATATCTTACATAGCATTAACAAAATATGCCCCTGTGGTATGACACATTAATGGCACATGAAGTCTACATGCTTTTGAGATGCACCTCGTAATGATGATAGCAATTTTTTGCAGATTGGGGGAAATCAGACACACTCAAAAAATACCATAACCGTCCTTTATGTATTTAAAAAATAAATCAAGGTGGGGGGCAGGGACGTGGGTTCCTAAGGAAGGTAAATAGAAGTGGTAGATTTTCTTATTGATGGTCTTTGGGCTTGTTCTGAAATACAGTGGAACTGTTTGTGTAGTTGGACAATTTATATTACATGAGGTGACTTCTTTTCTTTCTTTTTTTTTTCAGTCCCCCTCCCCAAGCTCATCAGCTTCTTGGGTCTTTTGGTGAGCTTTTGGAGTTCATCATAGGAATATTTTTGGTACTTCATGTAATATGGCTACTATGAACAACTTCTTTCATTGGGAAGATCTAGTATGAAAAGAATGTAATAGTCATTCAGCAAAATACTTTCAATGCTAAGGAAAATTGTGCCAGTTGCATTTTTTTCTTTTCCTCTTGGACTCAACTTCATGAGTTAATACTAAACAAAATTTAGTAAGGAATTTTTCAAGTGAGCCAGTTAATCAGAAGTACTGTAAGTTGATCGCTATTCTGCTAAACAGGAAAACATGAAATAAGTCTGGTTTTGAACCAAGTTCTGCAGTTAATATTTTTTTTTTCCAGTTTTGTTCATGAGAACTGCTTCAGCTATAGAATCCAGTCTGTTGTAAAAGTTTGGGGGTTTTATGCTTAGATTTGCTTTTTATTGTTCCTTTTGAACATTAATATGTAATATCTGGTGGTCTCTGAGAACCTGAAATTACTCAAACAAGAAAGTTGAAGTTCCTCTGAAGTTGAAGACTCCCCAGAGTCATATCAGAATTGCTATCTAGATGAATAGAAATATTTAATTATAATCCATTGTTTTAATGACCTTCGTAGAAAAATGTTTTGATAAAATAGTAATATTTAACTGTTATTTCTTTCACAGTAAAAAACTAAATATTTTAATTTTACCATGAAAATTGTAATAAAATGTCATCAGAAGACTCAAAATACAGTTCCACTGAAACAAAACATTTCCAGATTTTTTTTTTCTTCTGCTCTCCCCACTCTCCCAAAAGGTTGTAAGGAAATGTATCTTACTAATCTTGGGAGTTCCAGACTTTCCCTGTTTTGATAGCCTTCCTAATGTGCATGTCATAGTTTGCTTGGTCTGGATTGTTCAGAGTTTTTGAGGGTAACTTAAAGCAGAGATAGTGAGCATATATTCATGTATAGTTTACCATGTGGCTTGTATCTCAATATTTCTGAGTAGTTATCTGCCCTCCTTAATCTCTCTTACAGGAAGAAGGTTTCTGCAAAACGCTGGCTTTATAACAGCAGAGGCCATGACCCATAGTGATTTTTATCTGGAAATAGTTGCTGGAAGGGAAGATGTTCCCTTGTTTGAAACTTCTTAGTAGTTTGGGGGTTTTGGTGGCTTTCTGTGGTTTGCTTTTGTTGATTTGGTTTTTTTTTGTTTTTACTATTTCAATTTTCAGTCCAATTATTTTCTGTGTCATGTAGGAAACTTCCATCTTCACACTATACTGATGTTAGCCCAGTGTGTGGGTACTATATTGTTGAAAATCTGGCTTTCCCTGGAATCCAGAGGTAATGGTGGAGCCAACAAGGGGTGTGGAGCACTGTGAAGACTTTATAATTCCATATTGCACTGTCTGACATTTCTGTGTGTGGAGAAAGCTACAGGCAGAATCTCTGCCTTGAAGTAAAGGAGATTGTGACTGGTAAACTTTCCTCTGGAGTAGAATAGATTTGTGTGTGTAGCAAACTGGAGGTAGTAGAGGAATTCCTTGCTGCTGTTATTGCCTTAAATTGAGAGGATACAGTGAAGAATCAAATAACGTGGGCTGCACGCACCGTGCGTGATGGGATGGCCTTGTATATTTACATTTGACTTATTATAGTATAGTCATTCTTCTTCGTCTTCTAAAATTAGCAAAGCGCAGCACAATTATAATACTTTCATGCTTCGGGATAAGCTTTGCATTTCATTAATTCATTGGTTCTTATTTATGCTATGTCAGTTCAGGAAGAAAAATGTTAAACTGGAATAACTTGTTCTGAAAGTTCAGTACAAGTGTGTGCTTTCTTCATCTCTAATTTTGAATCTCCCACCTCTTCTCTTAATGTGCAAGACTGTTTGCCTGTCCTCTGCGCTGAGTTGTAGGACTTCACCACGGAGCAGCATCAAAGCGGTTTATTTGCTTTCAAATACATGTGTGTATTTGATGAGAAGGTTTTAGTTGACACCCCACTAAATCCTCCTTTTTTTTTTTTTTCCTCCTCCCCCACGCAAATATTTTTAGGACAAGATTTACTGGTAAAAATAGCAACAAGTTAGAGCCACTTTGCTTTATCTTCGTTATGCTCCTCGTTAGAGACTGGTGTTTGTGCCTCTGTATGGAGACCTCTGTCACCTGAAGGGCCGATGCCAGGCCAGCAGCACCGAGTGGCTGCTTCTTTGTCATAAATTGTGGCCTTCAGCAACAGTGGTTTCTAACTGTTTTGGGAGCAAATTTGGTTGGTAATTTGAGGGCAGGTTTTCTTCTCCCCCCCTAAACCCTGTTGGATATAGGGCTAGAGGCCTCTCCTTGCTCCTCCCTTCCCAGCTGAGACTGTTGAGGGGCTCTGTCTTACTCGGTGAAGAGCCTTCCCAGGAGACCACCAAGTGCAGCTGGCTGTCCGGAGAGAGCCTCCAGATGTTCCTGCCCTCCTGCCCTGGGCTGGCACCACTGGTTTGCTCATGCACCTTGCGGTATCCCTCCCATCCAGGCTGGACGTGCGCGTTTCTGGTGGGAACGGCGGGCACGGGAGATGCCAGTATTCCTATGGGAAGCCAGGCTGTGGTGTTTATCTTCCTTGAGCGCCGCTTCAAAGTTAGCTGGCAGAGAGTGCACACTCTTTAAAGATCACAGCCTTGTAGGATTATTACGGATACTTTGAAAGGCAAAAAAGAGTGTTCGACTGGGTTAGTGGGCAGATAAATGTATGTGGCCCTGGGGCCTCGCGCGCTGTTGGAGCGCTGTGCTGACCAACCTTTCAGACAAAACCAGAAGGATGAGGTAGTTGGGAGTCACATTTCTCTTCCTTCTGTGACTTCTTGCAGCAGCTGGAGTGAGAGATGAAACACTTGCCCTCAGACCACTCTGCAGAGTGCAGACATGTACTCCATCTCAGTATCTTTCCTAGCAGTTGATGTTAATGGAAGTAGCCTTTTTTGCCACGCATTTTTCTTGTTTCACAGGCTTCTCTGTGACCTTGTAGTGAAGTCATAAAAGCTTGAATCTTTGCTATCGCAATCCTTGCCATAGCAACATGCGTCATAGCCGTATAATTATTTATTTAATGGGTTTAATTATGAAAACTGGGAAAGGCACTTACGAAAACTGGATCAGGTAGGGGGAAGGAAAAAAGCACTAGTTTTAAAGTAAAAACAAAAAACAGCACCACTTTCATGATAACCTAAGACAGGAATAAATTAAGTACTGGAGCCTTTGTTTTAACTACCTTTTTTTCTTCTCTGTCTGCATTTTCCTCCTTTTTTAATATTTTTTTTTTTGTCCACTGTGCAAGAACCGTGCAGCTGCTTCAGTGATCCCCCCCGTTTGCAAACCTATAAATATACTTACTTTGTCATGTTGTTTCCTAAGAGCTTTGCTTCCAGATAGCTTTGCTATTTAAAATTTTTCAACTTTGAATTTCATACTATCATGTAAAAAGTAATTAGAAATCCTAAAATCAAATGCTATTTATTAGTCTTTAAATTTCAGATTGTCTATGGCTTTCTCTCCTTGTGTTCAGAAATTAATTTTGTTATTGACCAGCCTTCTCAGAAAGAACTATCTATAGGAGTAAAATTTAAAGTATTTAAAAAAATATAGATACTTACACATTCTCAGAGTAGAGGAACTATGTATTTTTTATAACTGCAAGTGCTATGCTCTGGAGAATTTCCTGATTTATTGTTATCAGCGTATACACCAAAAGTTACATGATCTGCAGCAACTTCTCTGAGTAGTAGTTGTTCCTTTCCTTGATGAGGAAAGAATGAAATGAGACAAATAACTTTATTGATTCTACTTCCTCCAGACTTACTGACACGTTGTGAATCTTTCCATTTAAATTGATAAATACCTCAGTACCTATAGCAGAAAAATACCTGGACCCCTGGCAGAGGTGCTCTTTCCAGGTCTCTGCCTTCAAGCTACACTGGAGTCTTGAATGAGAGTGGGAGCAAGTGGAGTGAGAGCATCGGAACAGGTCTTGGCAGTTTAGGATTTTATAGATGGTTCTTGCTATGAATGCATTGAAGGCTGGTTGCGAAATATGACTTGGTGACAGAGCAATGAATTGTTAATCCAGGATGGGGCTAGAATTTCAAATTTGTGAACTTTTGGCAAGGAGAGAAGGGTGGGGTTTTGGAAGGAATTTCATTTGTTGGATCGTGATATAAAATGCAAAGGCTTTTAACTGAATAGCTCAAAAACTAACTTGGAACAACTTTTTTGTTGAAGTTATTACTTGAGTCAGAAGCTACTATTAGTGGAATATTCCTGCTCAGGCCTGATGCATGGAAGCAGAATTTCCTTTTTTGTTGTCTGCATATGTTTTTGTTGTGTTTTTTTTTTCTTTCAGTCGTGAAAAGTGAAACCTTTCCTGTTGGCATGCTGGCTGATTTAACTGCTTCTTTGGTAGACTCTTTCTTGCTGTGTAGGAAGAAGAGACATCCACTTCTCTGCTGTCTGCAGAGAGCTTTGTGGGACATAATCTTTTTTAACTTGGAAAATTACTTTTTTTCATTTTATTCCAGAGATCTGATGCAAGACTGTGTACAGGTCTCAAAGGTTAATAATAGTATGCTGGAAGAAAAGTCTTGCATTAATAGTTACATCTGTTTCATTCCTGCTGTATCTTCTTGGCTGCCCGTGAAAGTCTGCATTTTGAAATTGCAGTGCTTATGAGAGAGTGCCTCAGACTTGGGAGCTGCCTTGTGGCATCACTGTTCATAAGAGGAATCAGCAAAACCCTTTTGGGTTAAAAACAGGAAAGAAAAAAAAAAGGCAGTTCTAAAAGTAGACTGTGGGGTGGTGAGCGCTCGATGGCCCAGATGCCTTGTGAGTGACAAATGTATTGAACATGTGGATGGAAACCACCAGAGGGCAAATAAATGTATGTGGCCCCTGGGCTACAACAGCAGAGCCTCAGAAGTACGGTTCTGGAGCTCTTGTGAGCTTCACAGGTAGACTTGGTGGTGGTCCAACAAAGCATACTTCTGTATTCCTAATTGATCTTTACCCTGCACTGAATCCAAGCATGAATTTAGTATTCACAATATTACTCTGGGTGAGTTTCTCCAGGCCTTCAAAGACAAAGCCATACCACCTTAAAAGTCCTAATGCAAAGGTATGCAGAAGTGTGTACAAACTTGTAATATATCTCTCCCTCTCTTTTCTGCAGCTGTTTTGACTTAAACTGTCTCCCTTAGTCAAGAATCCAAAAATTGGAGAAAACTTGAAGTGGAAAGTTTTCAATTAAAAATAGTAGGAGAGTTCCCATTTAAAATCACTGCACTATAAGGACAGTTTGGATAAGAAAAAGATATCTAAGGTCTTCCACAGCATGTTGTGAGTATTGATACTGTTTGCTGAGGAACTTGGGGTATCTTGGTGGTTCTGGCTGGTATCTCCAGCAGATGTTTCTCGGTTAGGTTGAACTTACCAGGGACCAAAAATCTGTTATTTGGGTGTATTGCAGCCTTTGCATTTGGAAAGATAGGTGAAGTTCTGACAGTGTCCTTTCCTCATAAGCTACTCCTCCCTTTTCTGGAGCAAAGGGGTCCTTCTAGAGGTCTGTCACCACCCAAAGTTTGTAGTTGTTATGGGGGAATGTGCCAGTGAGAGGACTCCAGGAAGCGGCATAAAGCTGAGTTAGGGGAGGTTTAGGTTGGATATCAGGAGGGATTTTTTCACCAAGAGGGTGGTTGGGCACTGAACAGACTCCTCAGGGAAGTGGTCACAGCACTAAGCCTGACCAAGTGTTCAAGTAGCATTTGGACAATGCCCTCAAGTACATGGTGAGACTCTTGGGGTGTCCTGTACAAGGTCAGGAGCTGGACTGAATGATCCTGATGGGTCCCTTCCAACTCAGCATACTCTAATTTTGTGATTTTGTCTGCAGCAGAAATGTAGCACATCCACAGTGGAGCTCTTCCCGTCTCCTTGAATTACTGTCCTGGTTTAACCCCAGCTGGCAACTATGTAACAGTTACTTGGAAAGACAAAATGCCATCACTCCAAACACCCCCCTTCCTTCTTCCTCCACCTTTACATGCTGAGCATGATGTTATATGGTCTGGAATATCACTTTGGTCATTTGGGGTCAGCTGTCCTGGCTGTGTCCCCTCCCAGCTCCTTGTGCACCTCCAGCCCACTTGCTGAAAGGGAGAAAAGACCTTGGCTCTGTGTAAGCACTGCTCAGCAATAACAAAAACATCCCTGTGTTATCAACACCGTTTCCAGCACAAATCCAAACATAGCCCATACCAGCTACTATTAAGAAAATGAACTCTACCCCAGCCAAACCCAGCACATTAACACTTGAAGAAAAAAATGATGGTGTAAAAGAAGACATGCTTTGTGGACTTCTTTCTCTGCTGTTGCTTGTCTTTGCTGGGTTCCTCTTCTCTTGCCTTGATGAATGTTTCTGCTTCAGATAGAAACTTTGGTTTTATCTTGGCTTCTGGGTATAGGAACCTGGAGAGTAGCTGGTCTGCAACAGCCAGGCTGTGCTTGAGAAGAGAGGTGGTTTACTGGGAGCTTTACAAGTGAGCCTACACCTGATGAGAGGGGAGTGGTGGGAGTAACTTACACCAAAGAAAACAAACAAAAAAAGCCAAAAGGAATAGGAGAACTTTGTAATGTTACAGTCTCTTCCATCTGCTTAAGGCAAGGTCAGGAAGTTCACTCTTTGCTTCCATAAATCTTGGTGTGGGAAACCTTAGATTTTTAATCCAGAAACTGCTGAAAAAAACTCTGTTTCTTCCACTGCAGCTTTTATCTTTTTTTTTTCTTGTCAATATCTTGACAGTGAAACTGTATTTCTTCAGAGGAAGATCAGATGTTCTTTTAACGTTGCAGCAAAACTGTACCACTTAACCATGTTTTGATGCATAATGTAATCAGCTTGATTGCTTTTTAATATGTCATTCAGACCTACAGTTGCTGTCAGCTGGGCTGAATCTGTTCTCTTGGGGAATTTCAGCATTACTTTCTGGTGGATCACAGCACCTGGTAGTAACAGGGGATTTTTTTTCAGGGCTAAATCTGTGTCCCCAGAGAAAATGGTGACCTTACAGGGGAAAGCTGAAGCAAGGTGTGAAAAAGGTGATGGGTTCTTGGTTTCCCTCTGCATCTGCAGCGGGCAGAGAAGGGCTGGACAGAGTTCAGGCTCTCTGCACGTGTGCCAGGCAGCACAGCTGCACTGGTGTATGACAGGCCTAAGTGATGCTGGGTACATACCTTGCAGGTTTTCTCAGGTGGAGAAGCTGATGGGGATGAAGTAGCAGCCTGGAAACCTTGCTACTGGGAAGTCTTCCTTCTTGGATATTAGCTGTGCATGGCTTATTATGATTTGATCACTGCAAAAAAACCAGTACTAAGCTGTAACAGCTTTGAATGTGTTCTGTTTACTTTGCAAATCAGAGTGCCAGGTTCCATTAAGGGACAGGGTTTTTCTTTTTGTGTGTTTTGCTTTTGAAAAGTTTTATTGACAGTATGAGGTGTGAAAATAAGGCATGCATGGGGCTGTGCTTTTTTTTTTCTTCCCCATCTGAGTGTGTGCTAACATATGATCTTTAATATGAATATGATCTCACTAAAATACCAGCTGGTTGAATGAGGGAGCTTTTAATGTTATGCATTCTTGATTAATTGGGAACTAGACAAGTTTGAGTAATTAAGATTTTTCAGTTTTCTTATTGGGATGTGCTGGTCCTAGAAAATGCAGGTGCTTCCATTTCTCCTTCATTAAAAGGAAGTGTAAAAAAAAAAACCCAAGCCAAACCCATGTGGACTCATTAGAAATCTGCCAGTGACATAGGTAAGGAATGACATTTGGCATTTTCGTGTGTTTGCTTGCTTAAGCATACTCTTATAACTTAAGTGTTCAGAGACCTTTCTCTTAACAGCACTATGCCTAGTTTTCAATTTCTGTGGCAAGATTCTTGGCTGCAGGTTGAATGAGTTTAAAATGGCAAGTGCTTATTTTATATATACTGGGCACAAAAAATAAATTTGAAATAATGAGCTACTTGTGAAGTGTCCTTAAGGAAAAAATCTTCTCTGTGTGGGAGTGTGAGGAAGGATTAAAACTGAGACAGTCATTAATCCCCCTCCCTTCTTTTTAAAGAAAGAAGGCTTTCCAAGTAACACTGGAGAAAAGAATACACTAATTAGAAAGACTAAGATAAGAGAAAAAATATTGGTTAAAACAAGGCTAATAACTCTCCCCTTCAGATTGATTCAGTACCACATGTGACTTTTTCTTGCATAAAATACAGATACCAGTTTCTTACTTTCTTGTCTGTTTCTTTAGCCTTTCCTCTTTCTTTCTTTTTCTCTGTAGAAAACTTTTTGGCGAGGCTATTGATGCAAATTTGACCTTTAAGTTTTTTGACTGAACAGCTCGTGTATCAGGAAATAGCTCAGAATGTGCAAGATAATTTATTGCAGGAATTTAGTGCATTTTATCACTCTCTGAAACTTCTAAGGCCTTTTCAAAATCCATCTCTTTAATCTTACCCTTTACTGTGAAGAGGCTCTTCTTGTCAGGTGCCCATGCGAGGCGCTCGGTGGCGTGGCTGGTGCACCTTGGTGTGTGAACAGTGACAGCCACCCAGCGGGGAGGGGGATGTCTGTCTGTCTGTCTGTCTGCGTATTTTTTGTTTTGAAGCAAACTGTGGCCTGTGTTAGGTGGTGGCACAGCAGGTGCTGGCATGGGTGACGCTCCAGTGAGCGAGCAGGTTTCCTGCTCATCTGCCTGCAGGCTGCGGGAGGGAGGTTGCTGAGCAAAGGGCGCAACCCCCTCCGTTTTCTCCGGCTGTCCCCTGCCTGTTGATTCCGTGGCCATATTAATATGGAGCAGTTGAAGTCACCCAGCTGGCTGTGGGCCAGCCTGTGCTGTGTGTGCCACTTGTGTGAAGACCCACTGTGAGGCACAGACCGGTGCTGTGAGTCAGGGAGAGGGGCAGCGCCGAGGGCAAAGGTACGTCCTGTCTTTCTGTCCTGCCGTCTTCAACGGGTCCAAATCCTGCTCATTTGCTTCACATTCCCTTTATTCTCCTTCCTAGAGTCCCTCTCTGTCCCACTGGGGTAATTTTACTTTCTCTCTGGTGAGACTGAACGATGCTGTTCTGTAAGCTAATGGTCTGTCTCCATTAAGCCATTAAGCCACTGCATTTCATTGATGAAAGTCTCCTTCAACAGGCTTGATGTTTAAGGTCAGTACACTATCTCTGTGTAACAAAAGGGCAGGTGTGCAGCTATAAGCATAGCATGCAAACCAAATTTTTTAAAATCATAGCTGGAGTTCTTTGCACGTGATAACTCTGGGTACAATAAATAGGAGTAGCCACTCAGATTATTACTATCTTGAAAGTTTCTGTATTTACTTTTTCTTTTGGAAAAAGTCAAGCATTTTGCCTGAAATCATGTAGAGGTTACTAAACAGTGGTGAAAAAATGATGTGAAATCTGAAGTCATCTTGAAAGGGATTTCATATCATAATTTGATAAACCTGTTTCACAAGCCTAGAACTTGGTATTTCTTTTTGCTTTCAATCTCAGTGTCTTTTTACTTGGATTTAAAGAGACCTTAAATGTGTGGTGAAACATTAACTGGATTTACTACAGTGTTTAATATGTTTTTTCTTGAAACAATGTTGGTCAACTTTTAGAGAAAGCAGTTCCTCATAATCTTTTTATGAGTTCTCCTCAAGAACTGTAATAATAAATAAAAGGGAGGATATTTGAAAACATACCACAGAAAGCTAGCAAAAAAACCCCAATTGGTTTTGCTTCCTCAGAACATAAAGCTTGCAGGAGGAAAAAAATAATCCTAGTGGAGGTTTGCTAACTATCTAGATTCTCAAAACAGTCTGAAAAAGCCTAATAAACAATTGAAATACAGTGTTTGCTATTGAAGTAACTTTTTAAACTTGTATGTTACTGCAGTGGTTTGTGTTTATGTTTAAAACTGTGACTACCAGTTTACCAAGGCGGTTGCAAAACATTTTGTTTCTTCTTAGTGCATTAGGTAGATGGATCTGGCTAGTGACTCACTCCATGCTTTTAAGAAACAGCCTGTAAAAGACAAGGAGAAAAGAGGAAGGAAAGTGTGTTTTGGAGATGTTCTACACGCTTTGTGTCTCTCCCTGTGAAGAACAGACTTTTTTTCCCCGTCATGCAGCACCTGTGTAAAGCAGTGTGTTGTCCAGTGATACCTGGTGTTTGCTCAGAAAGTGAGAAAATGTAAAACTAACCTTAGCTGCTGTCACATTCCAAGTAAATGGTATTCTCATACTGAATATAAACTGAACTCTTGCACTGTTTCTGCTTTTAGGAGTCACTGTACTGATTTTGCTTTAAAGGAGGAACTTTGCTCTGGTTATGCTTCTAAGTTCACCCAACATATTGCATAGCAGTAACACTCATGTGAAGGGTTTTGTGGGACTTTGTTCTGTGTTGTTGTTTTGTTTTGGTTTTTAACTGTAGACTTTGGGATATGTGCTTATAAGACTGGGATCTGACATATTTCTTGATTTGTGTAAATTCTTGTATCTTATACATGCAGTTTTTATCCGTAACTGCCTTTTTTTCTTTTAAGGCTTGAACAAACACTTTTCTCTGGTGGCATTTAACCATCCAGTCAAAAGCACTGGAGAATAGTTTGCAAAGTATGTTCTGAGTAGCAACTCTATAACAGCCTGTATGACATATAATTAGACTTTCTTATTTAGGTGTCAGGATCTGATGGTAAAACGAGAATATCTGTAGGGAGAAGTGAAATAGTTTCCAGTCACTTGTTTCAGTGTGAATTAGTCCTTCTGTAGGCTTAACAAAAAGAAATACAGAGTATTAAATGGCAAAGCAGAGAGGACTGGGGAGATGTCAATCAAACTAGATAACATGAAACTGAGTGTTTATGGTTTTAAATTTTTTTTCTGTGTTCATGCTTCTCCTGGTGTATATATTTTTTCATAATAGTCTTTAGGAATACCAAGAGTATCACTTGTGCTTTATTAGAAATAGTCTGTGTACTCTTGGCATAAATACCAACCTCAATACTTCACCTCGGTGTGAACAAAAATTTTCTGTTTATGCTCTGTTTATTAGTAGCTCTCAGATTATAATTTCCCATTAAAACACTTATATAATTCCTGCTGAAGTATTTCTTAGTCTTTCATGATTTAAGACAAAAGAAACATGATACGTGACAGGAGTTTGTGCTTTCTCTGCAGGAGCCAATGCTTTCTCCTCGTATTGACTCCTTTCAGTTGTTTACTCTACAAACTTGGTTTTATTCCACATTAACAGCATTACAGTGACAGGTTGTGTCTTTCCTAAGGCATCCCTAGTAATAAGATAGATGAGTATTTCCTAGTGATTGAAGTGAGTTAACTGGATAATACCATGACAGCTGAGAGGGATCTATCCAAATGCAAGAGTTGTTACAGTTTGGACTCTGTGCCTTGGCTTTTGTTGTCAGTGTTGATATTCCGAACATGTAAACCCAGAGCCCATATGGCAGCTGGAATTTTGTCTGGTGACTTTTTTACTTTTTCTTCTTTTTGTCTTCTGAAAAGCTGAGACTTAGTTTGTTACTGCAGGTACTGCTGTTTGACCTGGGCTGCTGAATGTCTAAAGTTGGACCAAGTTTGTGATGGAAACAGTAGCCTGTAACCAAAATTATGGAATTCACAGGTGTGGGCAAGATCTCTTTGAAATTGCCATGCTACTTCTGGACCTGCAGGTGATAGCAAGAATAGTCTTGCATTCAGATGGTATTTCAGAAAAATTCCTTGCATGTGATGCAAAAGGGAGTGAACAGTGTGTAAAATAGTTGCTTGAATGCTTTTGCAAATGTGTTGACCAGTGAAGAGCCATCTAAACTTGACCAAATATATGAAATTTGTTCAAAGTAGTAAAGCTTCTTTTTCGATAACCCATTTGTGGAGCTGCTGGTTGTGCTGCACAGAAGGGGAGAGGAGTCCTAAGAGCTCAAATGGCAAAAGAGCCTTTCTTTTTTCTCCTTATTTACACAGTTAATCCAGCCCATTTTTATCATAATGAGAAATGGTTTTTGTGCTCACTAAAAAGGATCCTTAACTTTGTATGTGGCTTGATTTTTAACTCCTTGACCTACTCTTGGCTTTATCAAGACCAAGATTGTAACTGGAAAAAAAGGAATACGATGCTCTACTGTCACTTATACACACTGTAGTAAGCCTCAGCAGCATTGAATCGTTCGGTGTGATTCTGATTGTTTTGGGCAATTCTTCACCACTTTTAGAGGGCCTCCCCCCCTCCCCCAGACTGTTTCCTTCATTTAAATTCTGCTATCATTTAGTCTGAGGAAAACAGTCATCCTTATTAACATGAAACTGAGGTCATTTTGATGTCATTCTCCAGAAAGAATTTAAATTTCTTTCTAACAGGACACTACTGTGAAAACTGACTCTTTAAAACGAACTGCTTTATTTGCATTGTAGTTTCAGCTGGGCCCTTAATCGAAGGCAATTCAGTTAAGTCTGCATCAGCTTTAGTTTGTGAAACTTATTATAATTTTTTTCTGAATAGTTGGCAGTGTGATCAATTTTTCTATGACTTAGTATTCTAATAATAATAGTAGTAATGAGGGGATGATGAATTGAGGCCGTCTCCAAAAGTAGCAATCAGTTTCTTCTGTAAATGGCAGTCCCATACTTAAGTACACTGAGAGCAGTCACAGAGCAAAAGAAACGCATCACTAACAGATTAAAATCATAGCACCACATCTTGATGGCATCTTTTGTTTTCTTAATGGAATAAGTGTCATCAGCATCTTATTAGACCAGTCCTATTCACCCGTTTTTACAAATTGGTAGCAGGAGACTTCTAAGATTCCTTTGTTGGCTCTGAGACTTAGGACAGAGCTAATTAGCAAGCTCCTTCATTTGAAGCTTCTTCATTAGAGATAATGCCTAATCATGGTTAATGACAGTATTTATTATAATAGTGGATAGTCTGGAGCTGCATCAAGTAGTGATTTGTTACTCAATGCGGCTGAATAATTAGCTTGTTCCAGTGATCACTCTGACCGTGGTTATTTTCTTGCAAGAACTTCTTGTATTGGAATACTTCTGTCTGGCTGTCATAGGTGCACTTGATATATAACTATATATATAACTTGACCCTTTCTTGGACATGTGAGATTCATAGATGATAGAAACTGTCACCCCCTTTCCCAACTACTCCTCAAAATAATTCAATTGTTTAATATTTTGTGAACCATGCCAGGAAATAGGACAGTTCTTGGAGTTCAGTTGTTATGTCTTGAAGGATGTGTAAAGCTGAGGCAACGTTTTCTTCTTTATTTTCCTTTACAGTCAATGTAGGTTAACTCAAGCAAGACTTGTGTGACTCTGTAATGGCAAAACTTTACTGTGCAGAATTTTTGCTATACACGCCCAGTCATTACTAGTGTTTTGTGTAGTTTACACAATTATCTTATGTAGATAAAATGAATTACTTTTTATAAGTATAATTTAATAAGCATTTACACAATATGGTTTAGCTTAGATGACCCTTAATCACTTGTGATTCAACTTCTTGGATGAGCAAATTTGACAGTACTTATTTTATGGAAAACATAGAAATGAAACTTTAAAATTAGAGTGTATGTTAGCACAAGTGCATCATTCAGACAACTGTGTGTCATATTGAGCAATGCCGGGAGGACAGTTGATTGCAGGAAGTCTAAAAATACTTTGTATAAGTTCATTGCCTCATGCACACTTGAAGTGGCTGGAAACTCAAATGTATGCTTGTTAATGTCCTACAGCTTGCAATTCCAGGGTTTGGAACAGAGAGCCTCTATAGAAAAAGTAATGAAACGTTGAAATTGTGTTTAGGATAATGTGCTTAGGCAGTCAGCTGTCTCATCCTGGGCAGAGTTACTGCAGTTTCTCTTTCCCCTTGTAAACATCTGGGATTGTGATAATCCTCTAGATCACCTCAGAGAAACAACAGGACGTTACACTTGCAGGAAATCAATTGTTGTTCTCCCTGGCCTCTCAAAATACTTGTCTGCAACTGTGTGTGCACCCATGCACAGCTGTTGGGACATTCTTGAAGGATGAGCAAGAGTTGTTTTCCTTATCATCTTAAGAGGTACCTCTGATCAAGCATAAACAAATACAACCAGCTTTCCCTTTCAAGTTGGAATCCTGAAGACAAAGTATCAAAGATACAGCCGTATCGAGTCTATACAGACATCCTTCCTCGGAAAACTGTGGCCCTGGAAGTATGTTCAGTGGGTGGCAAGGTGTGTGGTGCCCCACAGCTCCCTCCAGAGCAGGACAGGGCACAGAGCTGGCCCTGTGTAGGCAGGGCTTTGCACAAAAGCTGCTAGATAATGTTGCTTCAATTCATCAGGTCTTGGGGCTGAGTAATCAGTTTTCCCTCTTCTTGCAGGTCTGCTTCTTCCATGATACTTTGCACCTGGAACAGCTTACCCCATCCATATGTCTTGTCTCTGGTTTCATGCGTGCACTTTAGTGCTTCCCCCTCTTCCACAAAACCCGCTATACTTCGTGAAATACTTCAAGTGTGCTTTTAATCAAGTAAAATTAATGAGACTGTTCTGTTTTGCTTTTTGACTATAAATCTGTACCATAAAATCTTATGTAGTTTCGATTCATATGTTAACGAATGACTACTTGGTAGTCTTGGAACAATGGTTGAAATCACTGTCTTACCAAATGATGGTAATTTATAACTGTAAAATCATGTTGTTTCTGGTGTATGCATACCATATCTCTGTATGTAATAATGTAGAACAGAAATTAGGGGCAGGAGGCAGAGTCCAAAAAAAGATGTTATCCTTTTTTTTTCAGACCTGAATCTGCACTACAGAGATTAGAAGATATCGCAGGTTGCTTGTTAGCAACATCTTAGGTCTAGAGCTCATTCTGCTCAAGCTCTGCTGCCTCTGAAGACTTGTCTAGGCCAGCTTTTTATTTTGACTGTTAGTAAGACAACGCCCTGGAGCTTGTTACTCTTCAGATGGTCTGTCCCCTGGTAATGGTTGTTCACTGCTCGGCTGTCTGAGAGCGTTGATAGGGGATAATATCAGTAAAAGTGATCAGGCTTCCTTGCTCTGAGCTGTTGGGATACAGACTGTTTATCAGCCTGTATGTAAACGTGTGTGTGTGTCTTGTCTGGTGCTGCTCAGGTAGGTTTTTCAGTGTACTAGACAGGAACTGCAAGGGCAGGCTGAGATACGCCTTTCTACAGACGTGGTCTTGGCGGTGCCGTTGAGCGTATATGTTGAGGTTTGTGGTTCGGAGCTACATCCATTGTAAATCCTGTAGGTGAGGTTTGAAAGCATGCTGGCCTAAGGAGCACCTGCACTTTCCCAGGACAGACTCTTTTAAATATGCAAAATTACAAAAACACCCAAACAACCCCAATCCCATACGTAATGTGGTCAAATGTCCACCTCCAGAAGCATTTTCTCATCTTTAAAGTTTTCTGTGGGTGTAAGTTCCAGCACAGCTTCACACTCTGCTTCATCATAGTGGAGTCAGAAAGAAATTACTGTCAGGTGGGAAGATATTTCTTAAAACCTTCTTTCAACATTTATGCCTATTGCAATCCCCTGGTTAGAAGTGTGGAGCAATCTGTACGTTCTGACCAACGAGAAATGTGTCAGAAATAGCATGTTTTTATGGCCCAAAATGACTTGTCAGGCATCAGGCATTATTGTGGTCTTGCATACCAAGCTTGAGATAATAATTTCCTGATATATGGCAGTAATTGGGAAAGCTCTTTTTAATTATTTTTATAACTGCAGTTTGCAAATCCCCATTTCCCACTTGTCCTGCGCTACAAATCTGTTTCTTCCTGTATTTCACTCTTTTCCATTCATAGTTTTCTTGCGTGTTTGTGCAATTTTAACATGCCTGTCTTGCACTAGAAGTATTTCAGGACCTAGGAGGTCAATGAAAATATGCAAATTCAGGAATTGCATGAATCTGTTACTTCAAAAAGAAGGCTGTTTCTTAATTTAATCTTAGTCTTTTCTGAATGACAGGTCACCTGCATGAGTGAATTCTTACCTACTGCTTTTCCCCATCCCTCCTCCCCATTCAACATCCTCCAGAAAAATGTGCAGGAAGGTGAATAGCGACTTGATATGTTCAATAAACTTTTGGCTTTTTTCCAGGGCAACATATTTTTCTTTTTATCCTCTGAGCACTCTTGGTGATTCACTGTTGTTTCATCAATATGAGCAAATACCTGGCTATCTCTGTGATGCTCAGACTGGATCTAGTCAGCGATACAGTGTGTTTTGTTTACTGGTGTGCCTTTCTGCTGTGAATAACAAAAATGATTGCAGGAGAATAATGGTACCACTGATAAATGAGTGACAGAAAGCCAGTAAAGTCTGTGCTCTACTATTAGAAATTCTCTCATCCTAATGCAGCTTCCTTGGGCTTTATGTGACTCTCCCACCTGGGCTTAGAGTTACTTTAATCTAAATGACAATTTTATAGAACATCAAACAGAGGCCTTAAGTAGGGCTGCATGGCAAAACAAACTTCATATAAAGTTGATTTCCTTTTGATTTTTTTTCCACACAGAGAGTGCAACTCACATGTTTTTTGACTTTTCATTTAATTAGCATTTTGGATCCCTATGGAAACTAACGTAATAACATCAGGAATCTTATTATGGATAGACCAACCAATGAATTTCAAAGTTTTAGGTTGCCTAACATCTCCCATTATAGTATTGTCTTAGTTAAATCATGTTTTAACTGGTTGCACTAATGACTTTTTGTTCTGGATATCTGTCATAAGCTGACTGTGTGTGAGAAAAGGAGTGAAAATGAGATAATTATTGGTTTGTTTAGAGAAGATGTCCTTCCTTGTCCTCTACCCCTGTTGGTTTCAGTAGCAAGACTGAAAGACCCTGAGAAGCATTTTGGTACTTTCCAACTGGAACTTTTTGTGGGGAGTGGAAAGGAAAATCTTGGTCTCACAAGGCTGTACGCAGACTTTGGGAAGATTGTTCAAATTTGGAAACAATAAAAAGTTCCTGGATGGGACAGAATTAAATATTTAACTCTATTAATGGCACAGCAGTTTAAAGACAGATGCTTTTGCATTGCAAATGTTCCATGCTTACAGAGACTAACTAAGGATTGCTCTTTCTAGGCAGATTTCAGTGTTATGCTAGTGGCAGAATAATAATGCTACATTTAATGTCAGTATGTTGTACTTGATCTGAAGTAAAACATTATTAGAGGTCTATTTTTTTTCCTACTCATTTCTTTTTGTAGCCAAGTCAAATGCATTCTCCCTCCTATCCTTTGCCTTCTCTCCTTTTTATCAGCTCAGTTATTTTGATGGAACAGTGGAAGATGCATTGCTGATTTGTATCTAGAGTTTTTTTTTATTTTGTGCATTTTTTAAAGTATATTAACAACATAACCTCTAAATGGGGAGAGATCAGGTTGTGTAGCAGCCTGGATACCTGTCATGCTGTTTCAGTTGTGTTCCCTGCTTGAGGTGTCTCACAGACCATTCAAAATGGCTTTGTAGATAGTAAGGGATTTTATTGTGATGGTGTTTCAAATGAGAAAGAATTTGAAGGTCTTTGCTTGTGCAAACTGTCCTTTGGCTTGTGAATTTGTGGTAAAAATAAAACTTCAGAACAGTCAACAAATAAAATGTTTGACGGTTGCTTGATTATTGACATAGTCACAGAATTACTGAGAACGGAAGAGACCTCTGGAGATGAACTCCAACTCCCTTTCTCAGAGCAATGCCAAGTTGCTCAAGACCATGTCCAGTTGGGTTTTGAGCACCTCCAAGGATGGAAACCTCTCTGGACAACCTGCTCCTGTGTTCAGTCAACCTCACAGTAAAAAGGCTTTCCTTACGTTTTAATGGAATTTCTTGTATTTCAGTTTATGCCCATTGTGTCTTGTCCTCTTACTGGGCACAACTGAGAAGAGTCAGACTCCATTGTCTTTACTTCCACCCTCCAGGTATTTATATGCATGGATAAGATCCTTTTTATTCTCTAGGCTAAACAGTCCAGCTCTCTCAGCCTCTCATAATAAAGATGCTTCAGTCCCTTAATTATGTCTCCAGACTTTCCCTGGACCTTCTCCAGCACTTGCAAGGCTCACATGAGCCCATAACTAGATGCAGAGCTCCAGATGTGTCTTACCAGACTAAGCAGAGCAGAAGGTTTGACTCTGACATGCTGGCAAAGCCCATATTTCATTGGGATTGTCTATGAAGATGTCATGGGAGACAGTGCTGAAAGCCTTCCTGAAATCAAGATAATTAAAATTAGCTGCTCCTAAACCAGTCATTTCGTCAGGTTGGCCAGGCATGATTTCACTTGGATGAATCTGTGCTGACTATTCTTGATCATAGTCTTGTCCTTCATTTGTTTGGAAGTTTGAGAAATCAAAAATGTTAATTCAGTATAAAAGTAATCAAGTCTGGGTGAGAGAACCACGCATGTCCCAGTTTTATACTCTGTATTCTGAAGGGCAATTAATTTGGGACAAGGGTAAATGCCTTTTTTTCCCTGAGATTGCCGTGCCGGTTTTCCTGGTTTACCTTTCTGTGTTAGGTGAATATTCTGGCAGTGTATTGAGATGCTTTCAGAAGAGTTTGAGATACTTGGCCCAGCAAAATGGCAGCTAAACAGCAGCAGGGTTGTAAGGACCTAAAGCTGCTTCATATGAATTGTGTATGTGTTTGTTTTTCGCTTTTCTGTCTTTTTTTGTTGGGTTTTTTTTGCAATTCTTGTTTTATGCAGGTTGTGTTAAGTTTTAAGCGGTTCTGTATATTTTCAGCCTACATGTGACAAGATCATAGACTTATGGCACTCATCTGGTCTCCTTTATTTAATTTCCCCTCCCTTTCCTTCACATTATTGAAAGCAGCTAATGGTAAAAGGATACAGTAGAGAAGGTTAGGGAGACCTGTTCTTTAGTCCCCAGTCAAGTCTAGATACATATAGCTATTTAAAAAAAAATATTGTTAACTATGTCTTAATTTCTTTCATTGAATGAAGATATGTTGAAATTTAGGCAGCACTATTTTCAAGTGCTTTGGGAAAAGGTTAAGAGATAAAGCCAATGTGATGAGGCAGTGCTAATTAATAGGGATGTCTTAGATTTTTGCCCATGATTCTTGCACTTTGGGGCAAGCTGCTTAATCTTTCTTGTATAAAAAGCTGGTGCTAGAGGGGCTTGTTCTGCTTGTCTTTTGAGCTATGAAGTGTACCTGGCTTTTATATGTGTGTACAACAGCTGGATCTCTTGTCTTACCTTGGGATATATCAGGGTTGGTTTTTCCCCTTGCAACCAAAGACTGCAGTGTAAGCTAAGCTTACTTTTAATATTTAGATTTATCTCATTGTCCTCATCTGTCAAATAGAACGAATTTTATTGTTCTATGTTACTCTGAGGTGGGATGCTCCTGGCTTTGGTAAATGAATGGGATTAATTACTATACCATTTTTATATTGGTAACAGTAAAATGGGCGGTGCCCTGTGCTTGGTGAGCTCTGTTTGGTGGTAACTGGGGAAGCCTGTGTTTCAGAAGAGGCAGCTACTGGTGTTCTGTGAAGCTTTATTTCCAAAGTGAAGTTTATTAACTGTAAACATGTAAAGTGTTACATGTGAACTTCATATTCTCCATACAGGAGCTGTTGTACTTTGCTATGATTTAGCACAGAACGCATGTAAAATTTAAAAATGGAACGTTCCTTTATAACCTGTTGGATAGAAGAGACATTAATTTCAGGATTGGAGCTGGCTGTGCTTTCCTTTCACAGTTCCTTGTTATCCCGTGAGGTAGAGACTCTCGCTGGTTTTGGTTTGTGTGCATGGCAGTCCCCTGGCTGCAGGAGTGATAGCAGAGTAAGGCGATTAGCGTGATTGATGCTGCGTGTCAGGGGACTGCCTTAATGGGCTGCCGTTGAGACTGCACTGGGAAACCACACACAGATGAGGTAATCTCATTAGATGATTAAAACCTTCATTGAGTCTACCAGATTGCAGAGCTTTCAGTTGCTTTGCTGCTGGGGACTGATGCTAAGTAGGTGTAGTGCTCTCCTTGGAGTGATGCTGAAATGGAGATCTTGCTGGGTTTTTCTCCCGGATAACAGTTGCAGCAGCTGGAGGCTGGTGAAGGATGTTCCATCTTTCCGTGTTTTAAAGTAAGATTCTCTATGATGATGTCATTTTATCTTGAAGTCAGTGTCAGGCTTGTGCTAGCTTAGTTTTATCATGCTTTATTATGCTTTGCTGTTCTCTGTGAAACCACGGTATAAGTGTTGAGAGGACATACTTCTGCTTTGTGTAGCTTCCTGTGGAATATCACAATGTACATATCACAGCTCTGGTTTTATGAAGGATCTGCGTTTCTTCTGCAGGTCAGCTTTGTCTTGACCTTTGATGAGGTGAAGTGTGTCACTCCTTATCCCCTTCCCTGTCCTGTTTACAACTAGTGTGGCAGGCAGCACATGCCAGTACCAGAACTGGTGGTGCACAGAAATCCTATCTGACTTCTCCACACCTGCTTGTTTTAAGGAGGTCATTGAAAACACTGAATTTCAAATGAAAAGTAGTGTGCTTGACTAGTCTTATACTTGAGCTTTGCTTTTGCTAGCAAGCTACAAATATTTCTAATTCTGGGTCTCCACCATTAAAGTATGTATAAAGCAAGGGTGACTAGAAAAGGATTTTGGAAGGTCAAGACTGCTATTCTGAGACTGCTAGTGGCTACTGTTGCTGTATAGTCAGATTTTTCTGTATTAAAATATATCTCAGTTAATCTGTTAGGAGGTTGGGGAGCAACAGAAGAAACATTTGTAACTTCCATTGTGTGTTTTGAGCAGTTTGTCGATTTTTTTTTGCTTAGAGAAAGTACTGTATAATATTAATGAGCACATCCACTGAGACAAAAGCTCAGATAATCTATTGTTTTGGCAGGAGAACCCCAACAATATCTTCTGAATTCTGTTGTCAAATGTGGTTCTATTTGTTTAGCAGTTCCGCAAGGAAGTGAACTTTGTCTAAGAGCTATTTTGGATCTGGTGTCATGAAAAAAAAAAAAACAACCCAAAACCAAAAGCCCACAACAACAACAACCTGTTCCAGTATGTGAAAAAGTGGAGAAATATGCAAACTGTGAGGAGAGTGTTCTTTCATATGTATTTGACAAAAAAATAAAATCACAAACTTGTACAGGTTACTAACAGGTTCTAAACACCAGCATTGTGTGAAATGTGATCCACAGAGCGAATATACACCAAGTTTTCAAGTTTAATTTTATCAATTTAGTAAAAATGGCATAGCTTGATAATAGGAGAGATCATCTCATATGATTGATTTTAAAATCTAGGGTTATACTGGATATCAGTGATACCCAAATAAGAGACAGGCCAAAAATTTATATGCAAAATCAAGTAAAGTTTCATCAAATACTAAATGCTTAGGAAAATAAATGAACTGACAAGCTTTACTTTATTGCACTTTTTTTAAAACTTTTAAACTGTTCACTAAAAGTGTTATTTTATGTAGTTATCTTTCTGTAGTTATCTTTCTGTATCATAGGCTGAAGTGAATTACTTGACTATTACAATATCTGGTATGTATATATATTATGGTATGCCAGTATTTTTCATTGGCTGAGTTGAATTATCTCAAGATCTCCTTTTCAGAGACCTTGCTCAAGTCCTGATGCTTCCTGGGATGTTTGAGAGTACTCAGTTAATGGAACTACTACTCAGTTACTTTTTACTTTAAGGGCAAAGCCAGGCCTTGTTCTGCAGCTGTATTTTGCCAGTGAAGGACCTGTTCCCCTGAATAGAATATAAAATTATGGAGTGTTTCCAGTGAAACAAGGCAAGTGTTTTGATTATGAGAATAGAAACCTCCTTTGTTGGTATGACTGCAACCCAGCTTACTCTTTCCAGAGTGTCTGCCGTGAATGAAGGAGAGCAAATCATACATGAGAGATCTCAGGAGGCCCTTTTCAAAGGGGATGAGTTACTGACTTGACTTCTTCATGCAGCTTTCTTCTCACTGCATATTGGGTCTGCTTAGAAAGTGATCTCTCAGGGATGATACCCCAGCCTTGTTGGCTGTTGGAACAGATAAGTGACTTCAGGTTCATCAGGAAAAAATGTTAGCTAAGGGAGGTTAGTCCGTGACAGTATTTGTTACTCTGCCTTTCTTATTTAAAAGTTACAACTCTTTTTCTGCTTACATAGGCTGGTTGTGATAGCTGAAAAATCCATAATCTCTCTTGGTCCAGGTATACTTATTTCAACTCTGTATCTGCAAACTAAATGCCCTGGTAAGCAACTGTAAATAAACTGTCTTCAAACACCTCTCCTGATTGAAATGAGGAAAAAAATATTTTTAATGTCATTTTTTAGAGAAATGGAGAATTGGAGTCAAGTTCCTGAGCTGTTGCAGAAGAGAAGGGGGTAAGGCTGAGCACTCCTCATGAGAGATGAAGTGGAGGTTACCTAGAAAGTGCATTTTGTCTTTATTTTTTGTTCTTCAAGATAACAAACCAGGGGTTTTTTTGCTATTAACTAAAATTTTGCTGGTCATTTGTGCTTTGGACACCGATTTTCCTTGTACTGTAAGAAGTCTATATCCAGTGTTTCTTTGTTTCTTTTGCCTTGCCTTAAGCAACCTGATGGAAACTGCTCGATGTGTCTGTCAGTATGAAATGTTCAGGAGTTATTTTGCTGAGTATGAACCAACTCTTGAGCCTTTTTTTTTTTTAAGAAACTTTCCACACTTCTTAAAATAGAGTGTTCACAACATATTTTGCTCAACTGTTCTGTGCTGTTTTCTTCCTTCCCACTCCCTGCTCCCTCTCCATAACAGCCTGGTGGGTGAACTCGAGCAGCAGCTCGTGTTCTACCTCTTCCCTGTTTCTTTTGTAATCTGTTTGCTGAGCTGGCTGGCCTCCAAAAGTGCACAAGTGTGTTTATACATCCAGCCTAACAATAGTATCATAACACCAATTTGTTTAACCTGGGCTGGAAATAACAATCTAAATATTGTGAATCAAAGAGAAAGCAGTCATTTGTATATGCTTCTCTGCCCCGCCAGCTCACTTCTGCTGTGGGGGATAAAATCACTGAAACTTCTCCTTACGTTCTGTGGGAATTTTGTCAATTCTGTTGGTATGATGTGATACCTCTTTTAAATGCTAAGGGAAGTTCAGCTGGAGCTTCTCCCCCAAGCTGCATCCCATGCTGTCATTGCTTTGCTCAGGCAGAAGGTGTTTAATTTTTGTGCCCAGTTCAAGGCACACACGGTAGTGCAGAAAATCATCCATCCCTGCCTCTGTGGAGGCATTCATAGTAGAGCAAACCATTAACTGTCAACCATTAAACTGTGCTTTTATTACAGTATTTGAGCAGAATTACGAGAGGTACAAAGCACACAATAAAATACTGGTTATGCTTATTTAGTAGTCACAAAGTGACTGGCAAATTGATGGATCAGCATGTTTTGGTTAAGGTGCCAAGACGTTAATATATATGTGCTTTTCGTGTTTATTGTTACTTTGATTCAGTGACTTTGATCACCAAAATAGTTTTCCTCTGGATTGGAATGATTTGGACTGTGTCCCTCAGTAGCTGATGTGAGCAGTCCTAGCAGTTTTTATACTCCAGTCATGGAGTAGCTTCAGTGGAGTGGCACCTGCCTGACCGGGAGCTGGAGCTGCCTCCAGCAGCACCAGAAACATGACATTGGTGGTGTCCTGCCCATGCAGTCAGTGAGAGTAAAGATACAGTCATTCCACATCAATCATTTCCAAAGTGATGGTTTGACATTTTTAGTGCTGGTCTTAGTTCTTTTCTCATGATTCAAGTTGGGAATAAGCAGCTTCAGCTTTGTGGATTCGTGGAAGGAAGAGGCTTGCAGCAGAGGCAAAACCAATGTGTTCAAATGTGAAGGTCAGCTGAGTATTGCTTAGAGTAGCTATTTAATTTGTTTTTTCTGCATTTTTGTTAGCCTTTGAGGTCTGGGAGGGAGGGAGGATGGGTGGTTGGCTGTGGAAGTAGGGTAGCCATCCACTTGGAGACCTCAGTATGTGCCTTACATCTGTTTAGCATTGAGGGTAAACGACAGCGTAGGCAAGCTGTGTGAGACCTGATGTTGGGTGTAAAAGTGCACTCCTCTGCCAAATCTCACCTGTTTGATACAGAACACTGTGCTCTCCCTCATGCCAGGACTGCTGGCTGTGCTGGTGAGCAGGAGGGAGTTGTGCTCAGAGAACCTGGAGAGTGGCACTGACCTGACCAGCAGCATCCCTCTCACCTTGCTGTACTGCTCAGACAAGTGGATCCTTGTCACACAGCCTAATACAGGTGGCACCAGAATTCCCTAGAGGAGGAAAGACTTTGGATGCCGCTGCAAGTGGAGGGGAAAATGAGAAGCTTCCTTTTTTTGTTTGGAATTTGATACATTGTTACAACAGTATTTTTTTAATATATTAAAAAATAAGACACACAATGTTGTGTGTCTTACTGGGTTCATAAAAATGTGATATGTATTTTTAAGATGTGGAAAACTTTGTACGAGATATTGAACAAAATTGTCTTGTTTCTGATCTCGTGCCTCTTGTGGTTGTCCCAAAGCCCTTTCCATTTTAAGGATTAAAAAATGGTCATCTTTAGAAATAGAATACACTTTTTCAGTGTCGTGGTACAGGTATTGAAAAATAACTATTGTTTATGGCAAATCTGGCAGTGATTATTACTCATAGATGGCTCCAGAATGAAAAGGATTAAGTTACGAGTTGAGATAAAAATACCTGCTGAATTAGGTTGTTTTGTCCATTTGAGGTTACCCGCTATTAAAAATATTTTCAAACTTCTGCGTATGTACTTTCTAATTCTCTTAGATGACAAACAAAATGTAGAAAAACATGTTTTCCCCTTTCCACAGTTACATTGTTCCTGAAGTGCTGGCAGTGGTAAGAGCTTCCAGCCAGTAAACAAAGTAGATGCCGTTTAAATGTATGGAGAGCCAATAAATAAAGTAACAAGGCGTCCAGTTTTAGAGTTTCTTTGCTTCCTGTAAGTTAAAAATTAAACAATTTTATAGTAAGTGAAGCTGGTTATGAAACTCTCACAAAAAAGGTGTAAAAAGCGGTTGGATAAGGCAGTGCTTGCTTTTTATGTCAAACAGCAAATCCTAAAAACGTGAAGTACTTTGCAAACCAAATGAAGTAAAGAGACTGTAACACTTGAATCTGCTCAAAACTACAAAAGAAATGATAAAAATCTGATGGGGTTTAAGTTCTCATAGCAGTGTTGGTGGTTTAAGGATAGATTTTTTTATTTAATCTATTTTGAATGTTTTTCTCTGTTCCGTGATCTGATCTGATACAAATGAAGAAATGAACAATCTCACTGTACAGAGCAAACAGCAGGCTATTTGTTCACTTTTTATCTAGCGCACAGAGGAGGAGGGGAATAGTTTGTGGTGAGATCAGAAATTCTAGGCAATTTTTGTTTTCCACGAATCTCTTAGTTACTCATCAGAAGGGTGCTGTTATTAAAAAGGGCAAACAACAACAACCACCACCTCCACATGGATAAATGCTTAAAAGAAGAAATCCTTCTTGGCAGTAAAAGGTGGAGATGAATGATGATACTTAAAATGTCTTGAGTTTGTGGGCATTTCCTAGATTACAGGGCCTTTTGCCTGTAATCTTGTTCTTTATCCAAAGAAATGCCTGGCATAAGAATGCGTTTTCAGTGCATTTAATGTTGAAATGATGCCATTTAAATTATTTATCCTTAGATTATACCAAGGATGTTTGTATTCATCATCTGTCCAGATGCACAAAGCATGACTTTTCTTATCATGCTTAGATGAAGCCTTAGATGTGGGATGCTTTTAACTGAGCTAAATGTGAAACACTGGCCATTTGGTAAACTGAATGCCCTTTGTCTGTTAGGTGGTGAGATGGAGGGAGCTGTTCAGCTGGGAGCTGCAGCACAGCTGTGGTAGCTGGCCTTGGAAATGAGGGCTAAAAAACAAATTCCTTCTTTCATGATACAGCTACATAAAGATATTTTTATTTTTTCTGTGTTTACTTACTATTTGTCATATGATACTTACAGCAAAAGAGTATTAGTCAAAATGACAAGAGCTGTTGAAGAAAGGTTTCTCCCAGCAATTATTGAAGGAAATGCTTCATTTTTAGGGAAAAAGACATAAAGCTTCCTATCTTTTCACTTACTTAAACTTAGCATACAAACTGAATTCAAGGTGAGTCTGGAAAGAAGCATGATTGTATCTGTCACCTTCTATTTCTTTTGTTTTCACTTCCCCCCCTCAAATAGGCTAACTCCTTTTTTTTTTAAATTATTATTACTATTTTTAATGAAGATTTCATGGACCCTGGGGGTTGGCCATTACTTTTAGGCCATTGTGTGAATGCTAACTACTTAAAAATAGTCATGGAGCCAACCTTGCTTCCTCTCAGGGTTTATCAGTTGTAAGCATCTTCTTTTTATCCCCTGTGCAAGCAAGGACCTCTCTGGATTGATGATTTGATCTGTATAATGGAAAATCTAGGCAGGATATCCTTTCTCTGTTATTCCTTGGTGTGATGGCATCAGGTCGTGTCTTAAAATGGGGGAAGGGAAAAGGAGGATCCTATTAGCAGACAGGGTAGTTTCAAGGGACTCTTGAACTGCAGGCTTGCTGAGGACCTCATGTTTACTTCCCTTGTTGAACAATTTGTGCTTCAAGCTACTATGACAACATGTCAGTGGTGGCTTCTGCTGCTGGGCTCAAAAGCTTGCTTGTGTGCTCCAGGAATGTTTTGTATTTGGAAGTTGTTGTTGGATACCGAGGGGTGCGAGGGGCTTCTCTGGAGTTATTTTGAGCCCCAGCAGACCTTACTGAAATACTGCATTGACAAGGTAGATCCAGTCTTAGCCTGCAGAAATGCAGTGCCTGAGCTTCCCCCTGCCAAGAAAAGAACGCTTTGAGTGTAATTCCATTGTTAAAATGCCTCTAAAATGAAGCGGTGCCTAACATGCAAGAGAGGTACAGGCAATGCTTGATGAAGTGTGTGTGGGGGGTAGCAAATTCTTTGGGAATTATTTTGGAACATTATTATGGCCTTGCATTTTGGCATGCTTGCAACTATGCAACTATAACACTTCTAGCTTGAAATTTTGCTTATTGTTTGCAAGCAAGGCTGAGGAGGTTACCAGCTCCTGTGATTGTGGAAGAACCTTTTAGTCATCTTGTGTTCGGGACAAGGAGTCTGTGAAAAAAATGGCACTGACTCTTTATCCCCCCCCTCTGCCCCTTCCCTTCTCCAGAAAACACAGTATAGCTCTTCAGAGCTCTTCAGAGAGGCCCTCTCTGCATCGGTGCATTCTGCTCTTGTCACTGTGACCTGGATGTGTTGTGTGACTGCAGAGGAGGAACCTGAGGGCTCTGGGGAGGGATGGCAGGGATGGGATGTGATTCTGGGTTTGGCAGGTACTTGGAGTGCAAAACAAAAACGTTAAAACTAATAAAAAGAAATGCTGTAATTGACTGTTTGGACTTTGGAATCTGTAACCCCCAAGTGTTCCTGTCAAGATGTTGGTACAGTTTAAAGCACGTGAATATTTTACTGTTAATGAAGGTGTTTATGGGATCATTGCTTTGGCTTTTATGTGAGGAGAAGATAAAGATCTTCCCTTCTACACTACAAAGTGTATCTCAGCTACTTAGAATTAGCAAAGGTCCTTTTTGTATCTGTGACTTCCCATCACCGTGATTTTTTTATAGCTTTAACTGTAGTGTTTAAATGGACGCTTACATTTATCACAAGAATGTCGTATTATTCTATGGGACATATACCTATTACTGATCTCAAAGGTCAGATAAATAAAAATATTTTTTTAAAAAAGAGGTAGCGCTGTAAGAAACTTCTACTGCTGTTGGTTACACTCTTGTAAAACTGACTTCGTTATATATAATAGCCTAATGACCATGGCTTAAACACAGAATCTCAACATATGCAAGAATTTGGACCTCTGTGCTCTGAAAAGTGTGTTTCACAGTTTTTAACCTTGTTCAACCGAGGATTTTGAACAAATATTCTAAGTCTGTGTAGATAACATGTTTTAAGCAACTGTTGAAAAACCAAAGCAAGAGAAGTTTTTCAAATCTTAAGCCCACCCCTCATGTATTAAATCATTCGAAATCTTACAATTGCTGTTATTTTCAGTCCATTGTGTCTGCTTCCTGTTGGTCAAAGGTTATGAGGATAGGGTGGTGTAAAGTGAGGTGGGAAGCCGGCAGGAAAAAGAAAGCTTTGCTTTTTTGGGGTAGACACAACTACAGAAATGGCCAGGACATTGCTTAAATTTTCTGAAGACTTGAAGAGGTAAACTGGAAAAAAGTGTTCTTGATGTTGTTTATTTTTCTGCTTTGTAACTTAGGCATATGGCAAATGAATTGGAGTAAGTAAACAAAGGCTTCCGTAGGGAATGTTATCTTTGCACTTGAAAAATGGGGGTTTTTTTGTTCAAAAAGAGGTGCAGCTTTCGTTTTGATTTACAAGTTGACTCGGTAAATTCTGTTTCTGAAGCACGAGCCTAAACCTCGTTTGTTCACTCGTATCACTGACTCCGGGGGAAAAAAACTAAAAAAAATTTTATTTGTATTGTTATTCAAGAACTGTCTGTAGTTTCTTGGCTGTTACCACTGGTGCAAGTCCTTCAGTTTTGTCCCGGGGAGGCTCACAGGGAGCTGCCGGGAGCAGCCAGACGTGGCTGCCCGGGGCTTGGTCCCGGCGTGCAGGTTCCTCCAGCCGGGCAGCGCTGCGTTCGTGGGGAGCAGTTGTGGCCACACTGTTCGAGGCATCTGGTTTGAGAACAAATCTGGGTTCAGAACATTGCTCTGGGGTGGGCAGAAAAAATGATGAGTGAATTGGTTGTGCTGGTTAAGTTCTACAAAGCTGTTGATCCTAATAATATATAGCACAAGGGTACTGTTACAGTCTAGGAAATAAACAATAGAAAACTTTTTTTATGTGAGCTGATGAGAGCTACAGGAGTGTTTTGTAAGCTAATCCAAATAATTATACTGAAGCATTCTAATTTTCAAGTATGCTGGTATATAGTTGAATTTGCTATTGGCACATGGTGTTTCCAAATTTCTTAACCATTTTGTTACTACCAGTGAGTAATTTGAGTCTAAAAGTATATTGTTTGCCATGTTGGAAAAACAATATTTTTGTTAGATTTGTAACTCATGTTAAGGAGCATAGTAAAAGGAATCTGTAGATCATGATGCCTTGCAAAGAATTTTGACTTTGTGCTTGTTTGTTTTGAAATTAATTTTTCTCTGGAGTTCTTTAGGTCAGTTCTGCTCAGAAAAAAACTCTGCTGGAGCCTAGTTGGTAAATATTTTCAGCTATGTAAAGGGAGAGTGTGTCTATCAGACATAATGCTGACTTTTATCTTAGCTTTTACTTTCCTTCGCAGCTCTCCCTGCCATCACTCGGTTCATGCACATTTCAGATCTGATGATTTGTAATGGAAAAGTTAATAGTTTTAGTCTTAAAAAGTACACACTGCGATTGCCATACCTAATTCTTCCCCTTCCTTAGAATAAGGAATTCTTTGCAATGCCTCACAGCATTTAAAAAAGTACTGTGTTGATTCTCCCTGTAAAAGTGGCAGAACAATAGGTTTCCTTTAGTTTTCCCTTTACTGAGTAAATGGCTTGAGTAACTACCAGTCAGTCCTTTTACTGCTGTAGTAGTGGCCCACTCATTTATAAAAGAGGCTCCTGCTTTGATCTGCAGATACCTGATTTGCAAAGATGTCAGAGAACGCACAGCCCTGCTCTCAGAAGGAAGGGATAAGGATGGACTGTCAGCATGCTCTGTTTAATTTATAGGGCTTATTGAAAACACAGTCTGAATTTCCATGGGAGACTTTTCCATGTGTGTTAATGGATGTGTAGAAGCTTCTTTAGTACAACGAGTAGGTTAAACCAGGCTAGTTAGTTAGGAGGCAACTTGTAGAAATTATGGGGTACCTTTGTACTGTCCTTTGTTAATTCATTGCTAAATCCCCCTTAATTCATCATTCCCTATTGAAGTTGGAGAGACTGCTGCTTCTGTAGCTCAATTGCCTTTTCTTTTAGAGGGAGTGCAAAGCACAGGGTTTAAGCCTTATAAATATTTTGTTGAAGAGATGATGTGCAAAATGCTTGGCCTCTGTCATGTGTGGAAACCTCTTTGTTTGCAAAATGAGCGTGCTTGAGTGATCCAAACATGAAGCAGTGAAGCATGTCTAGTGTGTTTGCTGCAACTGCAGTGTCCTTTAGAGGATCCAAAATCACGTTAGGAATTGCATGTTTTTACAAGATTCTAGTGTCTTGTCTTGCTTTTCCTTGTGTATAAGTGTTTGACAGATGATGAAGATAGATATCTACATGGGTGAGTAAGAAGGAAAGAAAGAGAAAACTCTCAATTTGTACAAAATATTACAAGAAGCACTTGGGCTTGTGATCTGGAAGAATGGGGATTTTTCACACCTTGTTACAAACACTGCTTCAAAATTACTGTCCTCCCAGGATATGAGAAATGAATAGACAAAAATATATGGTGAAATAGTTCATCCCTGGCCATTAGTGGGAAAGCAGTTGTTGATGTCAATGGAGTGTAGGCTTGACCTTTCAGCTTTGGACTTACTGTGTCTTTATAAGTGCTAAGTTTTTTATTTTTCTGTATGTTGCTTTCGTGCAACTTGTCAAGAGGGTCTTGTCAGCACAGTAGTAATCCTTGTGATTAAGTACTGTACAGAAAAAAAGGGCAGAACCTACCCCAAATGTTTTGCTTTCTTAGATTAAGACTTGTGGGGGGAAGTGGCTTCTGATTAAAAGCTGATGAAAAGACTGAAGCAACTTTAAAAAAAACCAACAAACAAACCTTTGTCTGGTGAATACACAAAAACAACATTTCTTAAATAAATCCATGTGATGCAAAGCCAAATTGTAATTTGGTTGGGTGATCATAAGTACTGTTAAAGAGGCTGATCCTTAGGAGGAATCTGAAGGAAGGAGATGTCATGCCTGTGCTTATTGGTTTGGGAAGCCTTCAAAAGTCAAAGGAAGATGAGAGATGCAGCAGAGGAGGAAAAATGAGCCAAATCTGGTATTGGTGGTAGAGCAAAAAGCAATAGGAGGTGACTTGCAAGTGGCAGAGAGTCAAGAAAGATGGATTTTTCTAAGAAAAAGCCTAAAAATAGGAGAAGAGGCCCTAAACTGCAATAAAGCAAGTCAATAAGTGGAGAACTTTAAAACAGAAGATGATGTGATCAGAATGAGAGAAGGGAGGTTCTCCTGGCAATATTAGTTTTAATAGGTTGGATGTGGGAAAGAGTAGGGAGGGAGATGGTCAGAACATGCTTGTGATCAGAGAACAAACCACAAAATTTCTGAAATGTTCTGAGAAACAGGGCAGCAAAGCAAAGACCATGTAGATATGTGAGTAAGGGACCTACAATGGATACACTTCTGAGGCTGTGACAAACCTCATGCCATGTCAAGTGGGATGGAGCAGTGAGAGGAGATGGTGAAGCTACTGTCAGTGATAGGGAACGTGTTCCTGGAAAGACCGTTTGGGAGTTGTGTCTTAGCCACACGGGATGGGTGGTGAAGTACAACAACTAGAACTGAAAAGGTAGGTTTGCAAGTGATCAGAGGCAGCAGAACTTTTATAGGCATTAGAATTTGACTAGAGGATGTAGGAATATGGAGGCATGGTCTGATCACTCGTCAGTGAAATGAGGGCTCGGGTCCCTTCACTGCTGCAGATCTCCTGTTTTACTGCTCTGCATAGCTCTGAATAGGCTCTCCTTTGGTGAAGACATGATGGTAATTCTCTGGTGTGCAGGAGGAAATTTGTGCTCGCCATTAGAAAATTTCTGTCATATAGCAGAAAAGTTAAGTATTTATTGAAGTGCCTGATGCCACCAGTCATAAGGATCAGTTTAATGTGAATTAGATGATACAGACCTGGCTGCACAATTGCACTGGGAATAGGGATAAGGCTGTAGGGAAAAAAAAAAAATCAAACAAAAGGTAAGAAAAAATCAAGGATCCCCATGCAAAATGGAAAGGACTGTGAAGATACTCAGTTTTAGATTTACAAATAAAGCAGAAGTTAGTGTTACATTGTATTTTGCACCTCTCTTGGTGCTTTAATTAGCAGTGTAACTTTAGGAGATTAATTCACGTGCTGAAACCTCAGTTATGAAACAGAGCTCACAGCAAATGTGTGTGGAAGTATTGTTCTGCTGTATTTTCAGTGTTTTCTTTTGTTTATTTAACAAGCTCAAGTTAGAATCGACAGCACAAGACTAGAAAATGGTGACAATAGTTTGAAAACAGGAAATTTTGGCCTTGTGTGTATTCGGAACAGATGATCAGGATGATGGCCAGGAGAGTGGAAACTTCCACTGAGACTGTTTTTTCCTTATTTTGCTCAGTGAGAAAAGATGGTGCTTCCTGGAAAACAAGTCTTAAGTATTTAAAGAAAGTCGTGATGTATTCAGTATTTTCCTCATCTCACATTTGTTTATTTTGCAGCAATCTGTTTACACTTCTTAGTATTTAACACTACTAAAAGTAGAAAGCTTGGACTATTTTGTCAGATCCTGGAAATGCAATTTCTGCTGTATAGAATTAAGACACTAAGACATGTTTTTTATTGCACTCAGTTTAGTTGTTCTGTCTTAGGTTTCAAAAAATAAAGGGCATTATTTTTAGGGAAGAGGGTAAGAGGATGGCAATTGCCAGTTGGTATTATGATAATGGTTTCAGAACTAACTAGTAATTACATATTCCTCAGTTCCTAGTGCTCATGATATGGCCTTTAAAAAAGAAATCAACAACAAAAAAAAACCCAAAACAAAACACAAAAACAAACAAACAGGTTTTAAAATATTTTGAAAACTTGCTTTCTGTAAAACACCTCTTAATTTCTCAGGAAAAACACCAGCTGAAATTTGGAAATTTCACCATGTTAGTTCTGCAAGCCGGAAGAGTAGCAAGTGGAAAAAGTAAAGTTCTGTACTTGAAGTACTGTTACCTAATGTGACCTCTTCTTGCTACTTCCCAGCAGCCCTCCCAAGTACGTGCCTTGTGGGATGAAGCTCGTCAGTGATAAGTTGTCGCTGGTCTGTGCCGACCACAAATGGGATTTAAAAAGAAGCACAGTGTGAGGGCCACTTATTTTTGTTTCATTTGAGCTTCTAATGGGATGCAGAGCACAGGTCTAACATGTGAGTCAGTGAAGCTGTGCCAGAGGCGTGTTTGTCTCCTGCAGTGAATGGAACACCTGGACACTAGAACTGTGGAGGCAAAAAGGAGAAGTACTCAGCTTCTGTTTGTGATCCCTCTTCTAGTTGTTTGTCAAAGATATCTACCAGTTTCACTGTTGTTTAGCCTTTGCACTGAAAAATAAGTAAATACAGAGGGATAAATTAAATAGGTGGCAGCAAAAAGTATAAAGAAAATTAAGCCTCGATCCCAGCAGATGAGGGAAAAAACCCTCAACAGTAGCTTCAAGACTTAAGCAAATGTCCAGGAGAGTATGACGAAGTCACCTTGGGCTGTGCCTTTTGCTGCTCCTACTTCTCTCTGGTTCATGCTCTCTGTGTCTTCTGTTTACTTCATAATGTCTTTTGGAGCAAGGAAATGTTTTGTTGTACATTTATAAAACATCAGGGCTTATTTGGGGATCCTCCTGGGTAAGTCACTTCTTTCTTCCAGGTCTTAGCGGACTTATCTAAGAAAGGAGGATGCCAAATACTGCCCTGTTAAATTACTTTGTGGCGTTCAGAGATGCAAACCTAAGCACAAATGTCTGCACACTTGAGAGATGAGAAGGAAGGCCTCAGATTTGTAATTTTATTCTTGGGTTTGCTGGTCATACATAGGGAAAGATTTATGAGCAGTATTACCAGAGTGGAATGTGATACCCTCTTCGGCTTAGCCAGTGCTCAACAGTTTGGAAAGGTTTTTTTTGACTTGATGCTTCCCAAAAAAAAAAAAGGTGGTGAATGTGCTAGAAGAAGAAAATCAGCTTTAAATGACAGAATGATGGGTAATAATACTTAGGAAAATACAGGAGCACAATTGACCAGTTTATCAGTAACCACAGTTACTTGGTACTTGTCTTGGTCACATGAGAGCAAAATCTGTAAAAATGGACCAGAAGAAGTTGTCTTTGATTTAACATTTCTAAGCTTTTATTTAAACATGTCATGTAATCATTTTGGCCTTTTGAGCAACAGCTTGAGGGGATCCAAATGGAAGGTTAAATCCTTTTAAAAATATAAATTATCTACTCTTTCCTGCCCCTTCCTCCTTCCTTTCCCTCTCCATTTACACATACATCCCCTATTTCCTACATCTTTGAACT